>NW_024533756.1:0-5000 GCF_016097555.1 Gigantopelta aegis | reverse complement strand
TTAAAGAGTCGGTACTTAAAAGTACACAGGTAATATTATATGGTGTGAAACTCGACTGCATGTGTTATCTCTTTGTCATGTAAAACTGCCTCAACATTTTAAACGGAATAGGTGTACGGACTCCCATGTTTGTATGGGAGGGGGGGGGGGGGGGGGGCAAATAAAGGGGTTTCTGGGACATGATCCTGAGAAAATAGTTTTAATTTCAGTTGTTTAATTTACAGCACCGAACCACCTCCACTCCCCCTTCACCTGTAAAGCCCGCTAGTGTTAACCTCACCGGTAATGTAACAACAAACAATAGTGGGTATTGACTGTTGACGTAGTGTCGGAAATAGAATAAAACTTATTTTTGTCAATTATTTCTTTTATATTAAACTGACAAGTAAATATTTTGTAAATATATAGTCAATGATACTCTACCTAATTTAGCATTCACTTGTTTTGGCTCTCATTGATGTACAAGGTGGTGTTTACTCTTGAAATTGAAATAAATATGTCCGTAAACAGAAGATTTGTGACATTTATTGGAACAGATTATAACACATTTTGGTGGATATGGGTCAATTTCATTTACCTTTAAACAAACTTTTAATTTAAAACTGCAAGTTAACTGATTATTTTGAATTGCAGCATAAATTATTAATTATGACCAGCATATTTAGTGAATATAAATTCGATATTAGTACATTAGAAATTTACACAATCTTTCAACCACTTAAAGGTGCTATATCAGAAGTTATATGTGAACATTTGTTTGTGATAAAGATTCTCCAATTAAAATATATTTTATACTAGTGGATAAAATTATTTCCTATAATCCTTTATGGGCATATAGTTAAAGGTGTAATATTTAAATGTTAAAGCAAAATTTAATAAAAACATGATTTGCAATAGCTGCTATTATGCAAGTTTGAGATAATAGATCACTAACTAAAAATGGTTCTTGACAGTTTTACTCAAAAGTTACTTATAAATGTCTACAAATATTTAGTTTTGGAGAGGAATAGAGGTAAACCGTCATCAGAAACGGTCCCTGACATATTGAAACAGCAAAGCAATTGACACATGTTGACCAAAATCTGTTATAGTCTGTTCCAATAAAGTGCACAAATCACATGTTTACTGACATATTTCATAAATGCTAAATTTGTTAGACTATATTTAAATAGATATTTACAACATATTTACTTGTCTGTTCAATATGTAAGCCATAATCGACGAAAATCATTTTTATTCTATTTCCGACAGTACTATAGTGTAATGCATTTAAAATGTCAATCATAGGGCGGCACGTAGCCCTGTGGAAAAGCGCTCGGCTGATGCAAGTCGGTCTAAGATTGATCGCCGCTGGTGAGCCTATTGGGCTATTTCTCGTTCTAGCCAGTGCGCCACGACTGGCAGTGGTATGTACTATTCTCTATGGAGGTTGATGCATATAAAATATCCCTTGCTACTAATGCAAACATGTAGAGGGTTTCCTCTCTAAGACTCTAAGGCTATATTTAAAAAGTACCAAATGTTTGACATCCAATAACCGATGACTAATAAATCAGTGTGCTCTAGTGGTGTGTGCTATCAGGGGAGGGCTGGAGGCGACTCGAGCTAATGGCTATAATACAGGAGAATCGAGTGGTGCGCGTTTTATTTCCAGACCCAGGTGCGGATCTAGTACTAAATAAAGGTGTGTGTGTGTGTGGGGGGGGGGGGGGGGGGGGGTGGAGGCGACGTGGTAGGTAGGATTATATAGGATAAAACTGTTCTTGAAATCTTTATTCTTAAGTACTGGGAAGGGATATAGTTGAGTCGAAAGAGCGCTTGATTGTGGTGCTTCCGCAACAGGATCGAAACTGTTCAGTGGACGCATTATGTGACTGTTTTGTTTTGTTTTGTTTGGTTTTTTGTGTGTGTTTTTTTGTTTTGTCTTTTTGTTTTGTCACGGGGATCCTATAATACCCGTAACTGAATGAAACACGATTATCCAAATCTCTCTCCTAACTGTATATCTATTAGATCTCTCTGTAACGGGCAGTTCAAAACCCGCGTGGCTCGTCTAGGTATGATCAGAGATAAGATCTTATATAAAGTATATATTATTATAGCACGTTTAGTTCACTAGAAAACACAACAAAAACACAATACACTTTGGAATCTGTATTAACCTACGCTGACAAATGTACTGCCGCAGTAGTTAATTAACAACAACAAATAATAACAACCCAGAACTGATCACTTAATTAGTTAATCTCTAGGTGTCTAGTTTACACAATATTCTAATCACTTCACCGTGACACAACGCCCACACGTGTTATAATTGAGAAACGATCCCCGGGGAACTTAATTAGTCTAGGATGACTGGCTAAGCTTTAATAATATTAGAACAATGAATCCTACAGTTTACTTCGTCAGACTACCGGAAACACCGTCTAAATAATATTGGTATAATACAGTATTAAACTATTTAAAGTCACATCAATCACATCAAGGTTATACAACAGAGCAGAAATAAAATATTTACCAGTCCGGATGGACAACGTTCCCTGGGAGCCTTCCTATGTTTCTCCCTGATATCTCTAAAACCCTAGCTATTTATTATAAAACCGAATATCGCCTGGGGGTACAAGGCGGAACCGAATACCTACAAGTGATATTTCCACAGCGACCAAGACGACCATTTTCCTTAGATGGCCAGACTTGCTGACGCCTAGTCGCCAAAATCACGGTCGTAAAAACCGCACTCGCGGAGGTATTACGTAACTACTGGCCACATGGCCTCCACATCTGGTCTGGGTGTGTATTAGGCACAGCTCGACCACCGTCGAGCAGAGGTATTACGTAACAAAGTGCCCACCTGGACTTAAGTGCATATTGGGACTGCACACGGCCCACTAAAACAATTAATATCACCACAGGCGAAAATAATTAAGAGCATGTTCCGTCACACACCCCCACCTCAAAAAGGATATTTCCTCTACTCTAGGAATAGGGAAATATACTACATTAAAACAAAAAGTGCGTTAACCGACGCATCCGGGCATTTATAACACATGTAATAAGGTGACTACCAGTAATCACACTGAGTCTCTGAGTCCCTGGTATACAATAAAATATATAAAAACAAAACAGAAATCAACAACGTCAACACATTATCACAACGTTCAACTTCGGGACAGGGCATCAGCGATTACATTGGATGTGCCCTTAATGTGTTCAATGGTAATTGGGAATTCCTGCAGAAGAAGACTCCATCTCAAAACTCTCTGGTTGGTGGCTTTCATTCTGTGAATGAAAGTGAGCGGATTATGGTCAGTAAAGACAACCACTTGATGCACTGCCGATTTCACGTAGATCTGAAAATGCTTCAGAGCTGGTACCATGGCCAAAGCTTCCTTCTCTATAGTGGAATAGTTCACCTGGTGTTTGTCAAACGTTTTGGAGAAGAAACTTACAGGATGGTCCAGTCCATTTTCGTCTTTCTGGAACAGCACAGCTCCAGCTCTCACGTCACTGGCATCCACAGCCAGCTTGAAAGGCATTCGGTAGTCTGGTGCTGCCATCACGGGAGACGAGGAGAGCATCTGCTTGAAACGGTTGAATGACTTTTCGCATTCATCTGACCACTGGAACTTCGTTTCCTTCTTTTTCAGTGTCGCACGTTTTCCAGGTTTTCTCCGATAGGCATGCTGTCGAATCGGTGTAGCCTTGGGTTCCAAGCGCACATCCTGGCTTAAGGTATTGGTAACCGTTGGAAGGTCCTGACAAATGGAAACATTGTCTTGTATCAATGTAGTCAGCTTTGCTCGCTGGGGGCTCAGGTCTGCTAGAATCTGGCTGTTGGTTAATTTGATCCCTGCAGTCTTGACGTCATCACAGGAAATTGAGTGACTCTCAGTTTGGACAGGTAGCACTGGAACTATCGGCAGTCTGTCAAAATAACCTTTTAGCAAATTGATGTGACAATGCCTACTTTTTCTAACCCTATCAGGTGTGTTTATCACATACCCTGTCTCATTAACCCGTTTGTGCACAAGATAGGGCCCGAAATACCTGCTCTGCAATGAACCCCGTTTAATGGGAAGGTACAGCAGCACCTTATCCCCTGGTTTAAATTCCTGACTCCTAGCCTTCCTATCAAACACTGATTTTATTTTGCTCTGAGCATGGCTCAGTCACTTCCTAGCTAGTTCGGTTGCCTGCCACCTCCTATCTCTAACTCTCTTATTCATTAATACTCCCTTGTCCTCAGTGAACAATGTAGTGCGAGCTGCCAACAAATTTGGATCATCCCCCTGCTCTAGTATTAACTCTTGTTTATTATAAGGTAAGGTCCCTCTATCAAACACAACTGGTTCCTTCCCCCTCTGCCGGAGATCAACAGGTTCCACCACATTTAGTTCCTCAGTTGACTTATCTACCATTTTACTGATAACCTCATCCACTCCAATTTCATGGCTCACACACGTATCAAACAAATCACAAATATCCTCTGGGTCTCGTGTTACCCTTCTGGCCATAGCCCTAGTCTTTAAACACGCAGGATTTCTAATCTCATCAACCTCACTCTCTTCTATTGGTAAAGGGCTGTCTTTAATTAATAATTGGTCACCTTTCGGCTGACAACACTGACTAGTCAAATCATTACCCAACAAATCTCCTATGTTTTCAACAGGCAAGTCCTTTACAACACCCATAATGACTGGTCCCGTCACAAACTTCGAACACAAGAAAACGTTATGTAACCGGACAACTATGTTTTCTCAAGTAACTGAGGTTACGGCCAAACTACGTCCTGTATCTGAATTTTCAATACCAGTTAAACATTTTGACGTCAACAGTGACTGACTACACCCGGTATCTCGATATCACTGATATGGCTTAGGACTCAATTCTTGTGTCACATCACAAACCATACCAGTGACAAATACGGGTTACTTCTCTGCCATGGGGACTAACATTAACGCTATCGCTAACGGAGCGACCTTACAAAACCAACCACTGCG
>NW_024533755.1:0-56672 GCF_016097555.1 Gigantopelta aegis | reverse complement strand
ATAATATAAGTTCCTGGCCACAATTATTGAATACTAAATACTTCTTGTTATGGGTAGGGGGCTCAAGTGGCCTATTTAACAAAACGTTTTTGCATCGCTGGCTGGCACCCTCTGATTAAACATTAAATCCTTTTATAATGTTTAATAAAATTCACTCGCTCAATATTAATATTCATAGTTTTAAAATAAAAGTGAGAGTTTTACTAACCAGCCTGCAAGCTCGATCGATGGGATTCCTTTAGCTTCTTTTGAATTCCTCTCGTTCTGGTTTTATAAGAAGCCACTATTATCAAGACTTCCGGATCCTATGAACAAGGGGAGACATATTGATGCACTACCTCCTAGGGAAGATGGAAATTAAGAATTTAAAATCAAGGAACTTCCCTTCTTTTCCGTCCTAGATAGGGTTAAACTGAACGACATTGGCAAAACATATGTGTGTTACCTTTCTTTCTAAGGCTATTTATGGGGAGAGGGAAAGTGGGAGTTGTACCCTCCCCGACAACAGCTATCCCAGGTATGAAACACTTGTGTGGTCTCCCTCATAATTAAATATTAGTGAGTTTGGTAATGGAGTTTGAAAGATCCGATGGACAATTTGTTTGTAAACTTTACACCCCAAATTTTCCTTCATGGTGCGCAGTGAAGAATGGTTTATCTTTTCTCAGGGAAATTGAGTAAAGCTACGTTGGGGTAAGGCACTGTTGATTTCTAAAAGCTTAGCACTCAAAGATAAACAATTTGTATTATACAATCCTTAACAATTTTACTGAAGTATCAAAAATATGGTTTCATTTAATAAATAAATCAAAAATGCCGGATGAATGCGCCGTACTTGTTTTTTCACATAATTGCGTCCTTTTCTAGCTGGTATAAGAATTAGTTGCTTCCGGTGGTGCTCATATTTTGTCAGGTGGTGATACAGGCCTAAAAGTTTAATTGGGTGGAGGCCAAAGTTCTACACACCCAATTATTTGATATCTTACTGGGATAGAACCTCGATGGAACTATGAAAAAAATTCTGACAATGCAAAATGGCACAGCCACGTTCACAATGCGTCACTTCCTCCTAGCTGTGTCACTGGCCAGCCCCCGCATGAGAATATTCATTGTACACAAGCTGTGAGACATTATAACCGCTTATAACAGCTGTATCAAAGAATTGGGGGTCACTTCGTAGTCACACAATTCAATTTAATAACACGGTATAGTGTAATTCCAGCTTCCGAAACAAAAAGAAAAGAATCAAGTTGGTTTGTCCTACGTAACGAAGAGATGAAAGGAGCATCAGCTACTCAGTGGAAAAAGTGGAGAAAAAAAGGAGAGTACAATTGGCTTTAAGCGTGGAACTGGTGGAGGCCCTTTTATGGTGTTTTTGAAGGGCAGTTTCGTGATGATACCCTTCATTGTGCGATTCAATAGCGTCAATGTTTTTTTAGGTATAATAGCTGGCTGTTATTTCCCATTAAAAATTTTAATTAACAGTCTGTTTTGTGTATATTATATATTTTGAATTGCTTAATATAGAATGGTGTTATAAAGTTTTAATTATTAATCAATGACATTGGCTAATTGGAAAATTGGCCGGTCGTATCCACGTATAGCAGCGCTCACCCCTTGAGCCAGAGTGAGCTCCGCCAAAACCAACCTCTGGGGTCACGAGGTTTGGTCGGAGGCTGATACGTTGTCGTTCAGAACAATGGGATCTAATTATCTTTTAACTCTCTTTTTCTCATTCAGCTTTTGTTTACCTGAGAGGCCGCCATTATCAAACTCCTAGATCACTATAACAATGGGAGACCATTATTTAAACTTAATAGCGTCAGCTAATGAAAGAGTGGGAATTAAGAGAATAAAATCAAGGAACCTTCCTCCTTCGTTCTGTCATCAGCTAGCTGGTTACCACACTGAAGCGACATTGGCAAGAGCATATTGTGTTTTGACCTTTCTCCGTCTCAAGGCTATTTGATGGGAGAGAGGAGAGAGTGGGACAGGTTAGTAATCCCCCTCGCAAGTTAGCTATCCCATGGTGGAAGGTATCCGCCAGATTTGGTCTCCGCCTGTTGGGACCCTAACTAGTAACAAAAGAAAAAAGGACCTAAACTAGTACAAGTACTATGGAATTGAGGAGCCTAAAAAGATCCCAGCTGTTCTATTTCATTTAATAACGTACACCATGGTCTCTTTCACAGTTACTCGATCTGAAGAATGGTTCTATCTTGTTCCATTGGTATTGAGCTAGAAGCTGTAGTCAGAGTAAGCAACTGTTGACGTTGCCTTAACAGCTGTAGTAAATGAAGATACCAATTGTATTTGTACAAAGTCTTAATACAGTTTGCTGAACTACAAAAAGCTGTTGTCAATTTTAGAGAGAATGTACGCTATGAATGTGGATCCTGATACTTTTATAAACGTGTCCTCCATTTCACACAGCTGGTATTGTAAGAATTGTAGTGCATTCTCTGGTGTCTAATATTTGAGGAGTGATACTGAGCCTAAAAAGTTTGTTGGTGCCAGTGCCGACAAAGTTCTACACTCCAGTATTTGATATTTATCTGGAGTAGAACATCATGGAACTGATAAAGAATTGTCTAGATATACAGAGTTTGCACTGCCACGTTCACATCGTCAGTTCCTCCTAGCTTTGTCACTCCAACCCTCTCTGAGAGAGATAGTCCAGTGTAATAGAACTAATGAGGTCTTAGTAACAGCCTATAACAACTGTATAAAGAAATTGGGTCACTTTCGTATGCAACACATTATATTAGTAACACGATATATTGTGTGTCCTTCCAATAAGCAAAAATAGGAGAGGAAAGAAGAGCACATTAGCTACTCGTGGACCAGTGGATCCGATTTCATGGAGTTTTGAGTGAAACATGTTCGTATGATACAATGCATGTATAATGGAATAGAGAATTTTTATTGTTTTTGTAATGTTTAATTTTTTATTACGCGTATACATAATTCTTATTGTCTAGTAAATGAATTATTCCTCTGAATAACTTTTATAACTAACGATTATTTAAGAATGGTCTTATCATCATGCATTCGCTTGAACTTTCTTCTTCCTTCAATATCATTCATACCTTTTCTTCCCTCAAGAGCCCTGTTATCAAGACTTCTGGATCACTATGAACATGAGGAGACTATTATTGATGTATCTACAGCCGCTCAACTATTGAAGAATTGAAATTACGAGATTAAATCAAGGAACTTCCTCTTCTTCCTGTTCTCCAGATATCTGGTTACCAACTGAGAGCACATTGGCCAAGAGCATATTGTTGTGTGTGACCTTTCTCTCTCAAGGCTATTTATGGAAGAGGGAGAAAGTGGGACAGTTGATACTCTCCTCGACAACTAGCTATCCCATGGTATGAAACATCGTTTTAGATGTGGTCTACCTCAGTAATTACATATGCTAGTGTAGTCTTGTGGAACTGGAGTTTGAAAGATCCGATGGACAAATTTTGTTTGATAACTTACACACCATATTTTCTTTCACTGGTGATTGCGCAGTGAAGATGGTTTTATCTTTGTTCTCAGGGCATTGAGCTAGAAGCTGCAGTTGGAGTGAAGGCAGCTGTTGATTGTCTAAAAGGCTGTAGCACATCAAGATAACAATTGTATCGTTCATACCTTAACAAAGTTATGGAATGTATTAAAAATTTGTCTCATTTTTATCAAAATGCAGGATGATGTGAGCCTGACTTTTTTTTCAATAAAATGCGTCCAATTTCTAGCTGGTAGTAAGAATTTAGTTGGTGTATCTCTTTTATTTGGTGGTCTAATATTTGAAGGTTGATACTGAGCCTAAAAAGTTTATTGGTGGCAGTGCTGCACCAAGTTCTACACTCCCAGTATTTGATATCTTACTCGGAGTAGAAACATCATGGAATGATGATAAAGATTCTGCTAGACATGCAGAAAAAGGCACATGCCACGTTCACATCGTCAGTTTCCTCCTAGCTTTGTCACTCCAACCCTCTCTGAGAGAGTATGTCAGTGTCACAAGACTGATGAGGGAGATAGTAAACAGCTTAAAACAGCTGTATTAAAAGAAATTAGTCTCTTTCGTAGTCAACCATCAATTTAATAACACGGTATATTGTAACTTCCAGCTCAGAGACAAAAAGAACAGAATCAAGTTGGTTTGTCTAACGATGAGAGGAGAGCATCAGCTACTATGGAAAAAGTGGAGGAGAAAAAAAGGAGAAGGTACATTGCTGAGCGTGGAAATGGTGGAGCACCTTTTATGGTGTTTTTGAAGGCAGTTCGTGATGATCACGTCATTGTGAGATTAAATAAGTCAATGTTTTAGTAACTATAGCGTGCGTTATTCCAATAAAAAATTTATTAAAGGTTGTTTTGTGTATGATTAGATATTTTGTATGCTGTATTAAATGTTTTATAATGAAATTTTTATCAAGACATTACTAATTTGAAAGGGAGCTTGATGTATGAAAGTAGCATTTGCTCCTCTCTTTTGAGGTATGTCCAGTGTAATTAGAACTAATGAGGTCTTAGGCCTAACAGCTGAATGGCACCATTGGATCACTGTATCGTCGACAAAGATTGGATCACTTTCATAGTCAAAATATTGCATTAGTACATGAACATGTATATTGTGAGTCCTGCCAACCATAAGCTAAACCTTAGAGAGGAAAGTTGGTACATTGGCTACTAGTGGAACAGTGTGGAATTGGTGTTTTTTTTTTTAAAAATGTTTCATAATGATACATGCATTGTATGATTGAATTGTTTATTGTTTTTTTGGTAATATTTAGATTTTATATGTTTAATTTTATGTTGTTCATCTGTATAATAATAATTATAGCCCAGAGTAATGTTAATTATAGTATATTCGTGCGAATAACTAATCGTAAATGTATCACTACAAGTATGATTACAGAGTGGAGGTGTCATCATTGTTATGCATTCAATTGAACTTTGTTCTTATCAATATCTCCCATACCGGTCCTTTCCGGACTGGTTTCTTGGGGGGGGGGTCGGGGGGCAAGAGCCGCCCGTTATCAAGACTCCAGATCATATGAACAATGGTAGACCATTATTGATGGGTACTACCTCTCAGCTACTGAAAGAATGGAAATTAAGAGAATACAATCAAGGAACTTCCTCTCCTTCCCTGTCTAAGATAGCTGCGTTACCAACTTGAACAACATGGCAAAGAGCATATTTGTTGTGTTGACCCTTACTCTCTTCAAGGCTATTTATGGAGGAGAGGAGAGGTGTGGGACAGTTAATAGTCTTCTTCTACCTCTACAACTAGCCATCCCTGGCATGAAACAGCATCTAGGGATGTGGTCTACCTCCAGTACTTTACATATGCTAGTGCAAGTCTTGTGGCAACTGGAGGTTTGACAGATCCTGATGAACCAATTCATTTATAACTTACACCTACATATTTTCCTTCAACCTGGTGATCGTAGTGAAGAATGGTTTTTATCTTGTTCATCAGGGCATTAGCTAGAGCTGCACGTTGGAGGGTGAAGGCAGCTGTTGCTTGTCTAAAGCTGATAGCACATCAAGATAGTGCTTGTATTATAAAGGTCTTAAACAAAGTTAATGAGGAGTATCAAAACATGTTACTGACTGTTTTACAGAGAATGTATGATGAATCAAACCTGATTTCTCTACACAAAATGCGTCATTTCAAGCTGGTATTAAGATTGTAGTTGCATTCTCTGTGGTCTAATATTTGGAAGGAGTTCGATACTGAGCCTAAAAGTTAATTGGTGGCAGTGCGCACAAAGTTCTACACTCCCAGTATGTTGATATCTTACTGGGAGTAGAACATCATGGTAACCTGATGATAAAGAAATTTTCTTATAACACAGCAAAACTGGCATAATCCCCTGTTCACCATCTTCAGTTCCTGCTAGCTTTTGTCACTTGCCAGCCCTCTCTGATAGAGTACGTTCAGCATCATAGATCTAATTGCGGTCTTATTAAAGGCCTATACCAACTGTATTAAAAATTGGGGTTCACTTTCTGTAGGCACACCATTATATTAGTACAGCGAATATATTGGTGGCGTCCTGCCAATAAAGCAACAAAACATAGAGAGGAAAGACGGTACATTAGCTACTCGTGGAACAGGTGGATCAGATTTCATGGTGTTTTTGAAAAATTTCGTGATGATAACACTGGCATGTATGATTGAAGAGAGAACTTTTTTATGTGTTTTTGTTAATGTTTAGATCTTATTTTTTTTCTGTCTTCATCTTATAATATTATTGTCTAGTAATAAAGTTATTTACTAAAAATAACTTTATAACTAAGTTATTTTATGAATGTAGTCTTCATCATCATGCATTCAATTGAACTTCTTCCTTCAATATCTCCCATACCGGTTCCATGTTTCTTACCTCAAGAGCCACATTATTCTCAAGACTTTCCCGACATCACTATGAACAATGGGAGACTATTATTTAGATGTACTACCCTCAGCTAGCTGAAAGAATGGAAATTAAGTAGATAAAATCAAGGAACTTCCTCTCCTTCCGTCTCAGATAGCTGTTTACCAACTGTTTTGACGACATTGGGCAAAGAGCAGATGTGTGTTGACCTTCCTCTCAAGCAAATTATGTATGGGAGAGAGGAGAAGGTGGGACAAGTTAGTAAAAAAAAAACCGTCCTCAAACAAACTAGCTATCCCCATGGTGTGAAACTAGATCTATATGTGGATGTCTACCTCCAGTATATTCACCAAAAAAATATCTAGGCAGTCTGTGGCAAACTGGAGTTTGAAAGATCCTGATGAACCAATTCATTTAATAACTTACACACCATATTTTCCCTTCACTGGTGATCGCAGTGAAGAATGGTTTATCTTGTTTCATCAGGGCATTGAGCTAGAAGCCGCAGTTGGAGTGAAGGCAGCTGTTGATTGTCTAAGAGCTGTAGCACATCAGATAACAATCGTATTATACAATACCTTAACAATGTTACTGAGAGTATCAAAATATGGTGTCATTTGTTTTTCAAAAATGTACAATGAATGCAAACCTGATTTCTTCTACAACAAAATGCGTCCATTTCAAGCTGGTAGTAAGAATTTAGTTGCATTCTCTGTGGTGTAATATTGAAGAGTTGATACTGAGCCTAAAAAGTTCATTGGTGTCAGCGCTGCACAAAGTTCTACAATTCCAGTATTTGATATATTACTGGGAGTAAAACATCATGGAACTGATGAAGAATTTCTAGATCTGCAGAGGGGCACATGCAACGCTCACATCGTCAGTTCCTCCTAGCTTGTGTCACTCCAACCCTCTCTGAGAGAGTATATCACCATCATAGAAGTAATGAAGTATTAGTAACAGCCTATAACAGCTGTATTAAAGAGTTGGTTCACTTTCGTAGTGAACACATCAAGTTAATAACACGGTATATTGTAATTCCAGCTCAGAGACAAAAAAAAAAAGAATCAAGTTGGTTTGTCTACTACTGAAGACATGAAAGGAGCATCAGCTACTCAAGGTTGTCTACTACTGAAGACATGAAAGGAGCATCAGCTACTCAAGGTTTATCTACTACTGAAGACATGAAAGGAGCATCAGCTACTCAAGGTTTGTCTACTACTGAAGACATGAAAGGAGCATCAGCTACTCAAGGTTGTCTACTACTGAAGACATGAAAGGAGCATCAGCTACTCAAGGGTTGTCTACTACTGAAGACATGAAAGGAGCATCAGCTACTCAAGGTTGTCTACTACTGAAGAATGAAAGGAAGCATCAGCTACTCATGGAAAAAGTGAGGAGAAAAAAAAGGAGAGGGTACATGGCTGAGCGTGGAACTGGTGGAACACCTTTTATGAAGTTTCTGAAGGCAGTTCGTGATGATACACTTCGTTATGAGATTAAATAAGTCAATGTTTTTAGTAAACTATAGCTGCTGTTATTCCCAATAAAAAATTTTAATTAAAGGCTGTTTTGTGTATATTAGATATTTTGTATGCTATATAATTGTTATAAATTTAATTATTATCAAAGTCGTTGCTAATTGGAAAGGGACTTTGATGTATGAAGTAGGTACTTGCTCCTCCTATTTAGAGGTATGTAGGTATCAGGCAGTAATGTTAATTATGCTATGTCTGAATAACTAATATAATGTATAATACAATTATATTACGAGTGGAGGTGTCATCATTGTTATGCATTCAATTGAACTTTCTTCCTTCAATATCTCCCATACCGGTTTCTTACCTCAAGAGCCGCAATTATCAAGACTTCCGGATCGCTTGAACAATGGGAGACCATTATTGATGTACTACCTCACCTATTGAAAGAATGGAATTAAGAGATAAAATCAAGGAACTTCCTCTCCTTCCTGTCTCAGATAGCTGGTTACCAACTGAACAACATTGGCAAAGAGCATATTGTGTGTTGACCTTACTCTCTCAAGGCTATTTATGGGAGAGAGGAGAAAGTGGGACAGTTGACACCCTCCCCTCAACAACTAGCTATCCCATGGTATGAAACATCGTTTAGATGTGGTCTACCTCCAGTAATTACATATGCTAGTGCAGTCTTGTGGAACTGGAGTTTGAAAGATCCTGATGAACCAATTTCATTTAATAACTTACACACCATATTTTCCTTCACTGGTGATCGTAGCAAAAGAATGGTTTTATCTTGTTCATCAGGGCATTGAGCTAGAACCTACAGTTAGAGTGAAGGCAGCTGTTGATTGTCTAAAAGCTGTAGCACATCAAGATAACAATTTGTATTGTACAATGTCTTAACAAGTTTGCTGAGGGTATCAAAATATGGTGTAATATTTGGTGAGAATGTATGATGAATGCAAGCCTGATTTCTTCTACAACAAAATGTGTCTATATCAAGCTGGTAGCAATAATTTAATTGCATTCTCTGGTGTTCTAATATTAGAAGGAGTTTGATACTGACCCTAAAAAGTTTATTGGTGGCAGTGCTACACAAAGTCTACACTCCCTGAATTTTATATCTTACTGGGAGTAGAACATCATGGAACTGATGATAAAGAATTTCTAGACATGCAAAAATGGCACATGCCATGTTCACATTTGTCAGTTCCTTTGTCACTCCAACCTCTCTGAGAGAGTATGTTCAGCATCATAGATCTAATGAGGTCTTAGTAAACAATCTATAACAAACTGTATTAAAGAATTGGGTCACTTTCGTAGTCAAACACATTATATTAGTAACACGATATATTGTGGGTCCTGCCAATAAGCAAAACATAGAGAGGAAAGAAGTACATTAGCTACTTGTGGAACAGGTGGATAAAATTTCATGGTGTTTTTGAAAAAATGTTCGTGATGATACACTTCACTGTATAATTACATAAGTTGCTATGGCAACAAACAACGTATAATGCTAATATTTTTATTTACTAGACAATAAATATATACATTGATTTTTTGCTTTGATAAAGCTTCTTGATTAGTATTCTTTCTTCCAATCAATGACATATTTAAGAGGACAATTGGAGAGGTACCTTGATATTTGATCAGTGACCAGTTCTGCTAACTGTTAATAAAGAGAATTAAATAAATCATTTGACTAACAGAATATTACTGACTTCATCAACTTGACCAACAGCAGATACATGTGGAGTAATATGTCAACCTAATAATATATTATAAGATATTACAGAACAAAAAAGTATAACTTACTCCTGGAAGGTCCCACAGTTCACTGGTTGGTGGGGAGGGGCTCTGTTTCAAACACATCAAGGATTGCACCACTTAACCATCCAGCTCTATATATAATAATTATTAATAATAATGTTGTCATGACAACAGACCTCATAGCTTTTAATATACTAGCTTCATCTGTAACATCACCTCTTCCAACATTAATAAATACTGACTTCTGTATTATCAGAGATAAATAAAATGGATGGATGGATGGTATTAACCTTTGGTGAACAATGTTTAAACACTTCTCCACTAAGTTAAACCACGAGTATCAGAAGTATAGGTAATACACTACATACATATCTGATGTCCCCTAACAACTCATGTAACTCATCCAGTTAATCTATTAGACAAAAGGGAACATTGATATCTTGTCTGGTACAAGGGTAAGTTACTTATGTTGGTCAACATAAGGAATCCTCTTATCCGAGGGAACTGGTTCTCTTGTTAAACCCAATACAGTCATACCAAATTGTTTACATTTCTTAGCAACTAATGGTGTGACATTATTAAAAACAATAACAATAAGGTTATACTCACTTTCTTTTCAATATTCCCTAGACCTATGATTCCAATAGTAAGTGTAGAGAGACGCCTGTATTGATTATATGATCTGGTATTCCTTAAGAGAAGTATCTTAATAAACTAATATTTATTCACTCTCTCTCACCAAGTAAGGTCTTTTTGATCACATGACATACGTAGGAACTCCCTTTCTCTTGCCACTATCTGTCCTATTACATACTCTGCCATATGATCACCATAAATGCACCATTTCTTGCTACAGGATAACCAGGTGGAGACTATAAAAATTAAAAGACACTTCATAAAATATTGCTTTTGATTCCTTACTTGTTCTTTAATAGCTTTCAGAAAGTAGCTCAATACCAGCAAAAGTACTTGTAAAAACTTTAAATGGCAATCTCCATTACAAAATACACCTGCACAACCTTCAAAAACAATTGGATCAGTTACTACAACATCAGAAGTTGATAACCATGACTTTAACTCTAGCAAAAGAGGACAATGATCATTTAATATATAATATATAATGTCAATGTTGTATTAGTTAATAGTTTAGGTTTGGTTGTAATATGTAAGGTGGTAGATATCTAATTCAGCCCTCCCACTTATATCTATACCATCTTGAGCGGGAAGTTGATCTGTTTAAGGTCATGATTTACTAACTCCACTTTGTTCAGCAACTCTTTCTTCGTCAGTGAAGTAAAAATAGACTTTGCTAGAGAGCCTGGTACAAACAATAGTAGCATTGCTTGCTAATACAGCCACTCTCAACTTGTTCATTTTTTACTAATTAACCACGTGTATGGTGGGCGGTTCAAGGAATGTCTGCATTGAAAAACTATTGACGATGTATCAGACATGTTGACAGGTTCTTATTATATCATGACACGTTATGTTGTGGGGAGGCTGAGATGAAAGAAGATACATTGACTACTCATAGAACAGGTGTTGGGGTGTATTTAAAATAACTTATTCAATCATATAATAATTAATTACAATGGAATGTATCATCATTGATTTGATAAAGCTTTCTTGATTAGTATTCTTTCTTCCAATCAATGACATATTTAAGAGGACAATTGGAGAGGTACCTTGATATTTGATCAGTGACTAATTCTGCTAACTGTAAATAAAGAGAATTAAATAAATCATTTGACTAACAGAATATCACTGACTTCATCAACTTGACCAACAGCAGATACATGTGGGAGTAATAGTCACCTAATGATATATTTAACATATTACAGAACAAAAGTATAACTCACTCCTGGAAGGTACACAGTTCACTGGTTGGTGGGAGGGGCTCCGTTTCAAACACATCAAGGATTGCACCAACTTAACCATCCAGCTCTATATATAATAATTATTAATAATGTTGTCATGACAACAAAACCTCATAGCTTTTAATATACTAGCTTCATCTGTAACATCACCTCTTCCAACATTAATGAATACTGACTTCTGTACTATCAGAGATAAATAAAATGGTGGATTGATGGTATTAACCTTTGGTGAAACAATGTTTAAATACTTCTCCACTAAGTAAACCACGAGTATCAGAAGTACTAGGTAATACACTACATACATAATCTGATGTCCCTAACAACTCATGTAACTCATCCAGTAATCTATTAGACAAAAGGGAACATTGATATCTTGTCTGGTACAAGGGTAAGTTACTTATATTGGTCAACATAAGGGATCCTCTTATCCAAGGGAACTGGTTCTCTTGTTAAACCCAATACAGTCATACCAAATTGTTTACATTTCTTAGCAACTAATGGTGTGACATTACAAACAATGACAATAAGGTTATACTCACTTTCTTTTCCAATATTCCCTAGAACCTATGATTCCAATAGTAAGTGTAGAGAGACGTCTGTATTGATAATATGATCTGAAATTCCTTAGGAGAAGTATCTTAATAAACTAATATTTATTCACTCTCTCTCTCTCACCAAGTATGGTCTTTTTGATCACATGACATACGTAGGAACTCCCTTTCTCTGCCACTATCTGTCCTATTACATACTCTGCCATATGATCACCATAAAATGCACCATTTCTTGCTACAGGATAACCAGGTGGAGACTATAAAATTAAAAGACACTTCATAAAATATTGTCTTGATTCCTTACTTGTTCTTTAATAGCTTTCAGAAGTAGCTCAATACCAGCAAAAGTACTTTGTAAAAACTTTAAATGGCAATCTTTATTACAAAATATATCTGTATAACCTTCAAAAAACAATTGGATCAGTTACTACCCACATCAGAAGTTGATAACCATGACTTTAACTCTAGCAAGAGAGGACAATGATCATTTAATACATAATATATAATGTCAATTTTATATTAGTAATGCAAGGTGGTAGATATCTAATTCAGCCCCTCCCACTTATATTTATACTTAGTATGTTGAGGCCCAGCCCTTTGCTCAGAGAAAAAGGTCAGGTAGTGCCTTTATATTGCCATTATTGAATTTTAAATTTATGTAAACTGTGGTTAATTCATGATGTGTTAATGTCAACATCTTACAAGTCAGCCTTATGGCATGAGTTTGTAACAAAAGGTTACAAAGTGATATAGTGTCAATTATAGTATATTATATTGTATGAATTTTGAATACAATGTGTTATTAACTAACTTATGATGTATACATCATAATATTGTATACAAATGTAAGTAAAAATAAATAATACTTGCAATAAAATACTAAACACTATAATTATAATGCCACAATTGTCATTATAATTATACCATTACATGATATTACAAACAGTGTGCTATACCAGACCTCTTCCTCTCTAAGCAAAAGGGCTGACTAATTTATACCGTCTTCAGAGGAAGTTCATCTCGTTTAAGATCATAATTTATTAGCTCCACTAGGTTCACTAACTCTTTCTTTGACAATGAAGTAAGAATAGACTTTGCTAGAGAGCCTGGCACGACAATAGTGTCATTACTTACTAATACAGCCACTCTCAGTTTGTTCATTATTACTAATTAACCACGTGTAATAATACCTGTAGTGGGCGTCTCAAGCTTTTTTCACACCGGACAGTCTTTATTATATCAGTGGACATGTTATGTTTGTGGGGGCTGAGATGAAAGAAGATACATTGGGTACTCATGAAATGGATGAATCATATCTTTTTGTGTTTTTTAAAACCAACTTCAATCATATAATAGTTTATACAATGGAATGTATCATCATTAATTTTTTTCCTTGATAAAAATGTTCTTAGCTTGATTAGTATTCTTTCTTCCCATCAATGACATATTTAAGAGGACAATTGGAGAGATAGCTAGATATTTGATTAGTGACTAATTCTGCTAACTGTAAATAAAGAAAATTACATCTGGAATTCCTTAACACAGGAAAAAAATATTGAATACATTCATTGTTTTTATGTTAAAAATGTATTTTATTTTTTGTGTAATTACAATCTTAAAAAGGAAACATAATATTTTATATTAGTATATTAGTTATATTAGTTATATTAGTTATATTACTATATATTAGTTATATTAGTTATATTAGTTATATTAGTTAGATATTTTATATTACTATATATTAGTTATATTAGTTATATTAGTTATATTATATATATTAGTTATATTAGTTATATTAGTTATATTAGTTATATTAGTTATATTATATATATAGTTATATTAGTTATATTAGTTATATTAGTTATATTAGTTATATTACTATATATCTATGCAAATTACCACTGGTTTATAATATTGATAGTTTTTTGGATGAAATATTACAAACTGTACAATAGAAACGATTAAACATATGTCACTAATCTTATTATTATAATATTTTACGTTAACATCAATATAAAAAATATCCAACTGTTAATTGTATTATTAATGATTTAACAATGTATCATCAATAAAATTAAATCCAATGATCATATTAATGATATAACATTATAAAAAGAATATAATAATGCATTGCTTTTCTTTTGTAGTCTTACAATTGTATATGTGATGATAATTAATCCAATGATTGAATTATTAATGATATAATATTGTAAAAGCAATACAAATATTAAATTTCTTTCTTTAGTAGTTCTGTGATGATAATAATCCAGTGGTTTTATTATCATCATAAAAATGATGGAAACTGGACTATTGTAGTCTCACTATTGTAATTAAGCCTTTATGCAATAACAATTATTGCTTTGCAAGTTATTTGAGTTATACAAGCCATATAATTGATATATATTTGATTATCTTGACAAAATTATATGAAGAAAGATTAAATGTACATGTACACTGAACATGTATATGACACATGTCATTTCTAGAACCTATATGTAGTTGTGATAGACAACTTCTTGAAACTTTATTAGAATAAGAATATGATAGAATACTTAACCAGAAGACACTTAATACAATTCATTTATGGTGACTCTATAGCTAAATAACCAGTCAAAAAACCAGTTCAATCTGGTATTAACCAGTTGATGTAAGAAGCACAACATATAGTTAGTCCTTTAAATAGTGATCCTTTAGTTACCTTACATGTACTATTCAAAAAATAAATGCAATACTTGATAACTACATTGACAATTCTGTAATACTGAGTGTGACACTAAATAGTATAGTTAGTTGTCTGCTTGTGTCAAAATATTTGTTTTATTGTGTTAATTTCATATTACTAATGCATCCACAACATGTAACTTTCTTCATTCACAGAAAACAATACTTAATAGTTCTACATCAGTAACAGTAATGTATGTTCAAAATTGCATTTTGTACAATCAATCGCCAGTAACATAAGTTACTCCTGTTAATGCAGCAAAATCATTCAACAAGATCCATTCATGCTTTTCTATCAATCAGATGAAGGTTTGAATGTACATGCACTTTTCATATAGAAAATGTAAACTGCAGGCAATAGAAACAACCACTGTCTATGTCATCTATTATATGT
The DNA here is from genome assembly GCF_016097555.1 of Gigantopelta aegis. Taxonomy (NCBI): domain Eukaryota; kingdom Metazoa; phylum Mollusca; class Gastropoda; order Neomphalida; family Peltospiridae; genus Gigantopelta; species Gigantopelta aegis. The sequence continues at coordinate 41,498 of NW_024533755.1, read as the reverse complement.
CTCACTACTTGGACTACCTAACAGATGAAATGAATACTACAACTATACTATATGGTCTGTTTGAAGAAAATGATTTCAGGTCATTCGAGTGTATACAGACATCATAATGGGCTAAATGGCAAAGGCATTAACAAAGATCAGGACATTGTCCCTTCACAAGATCAATGTACAACTGAGAAGTTAATATTAGAAGTACCTGAAAGACTTACACCTACTAAAGAGAGATAAAATGGAGTCCTCACCTCTTTCCTTATCTCCACTTCCAGAAGGGAGTTGACCCCTGTCCCTTGTTGCTACTGATAATATAGATTTTTATATCCCAAACCCTGCTGACTGGTATTTTTAACTTTGTTCTTATAACTTATTATTTATCTGGCTTCTCTTGATTTACCATTGCACTTTTTAAAAGCTTAAAGTTATGCCACCACTTCTTATAAAATTGAGACATAAAATTATGAATGTCCATTTCTGTATCAACTGTTGTTATATAAACAGTCTTAGGTTGACCCTATATAATTAGCTAATTATAGCTACGACAAGGTAAGTCAATAGCCATTAACTGAAGAAAGTTATCCAAAGCTGGAGGACTTGAAGAACTAAAGGAGCTGTTATAAATTTAGATAATGAAGAGTGTTTAGGTAATGATTTTTATTTTTTTAAGCCCTATAAAATTAAGATATGATAAAATTATTATAATTAGTAATGTTGTTCTAGTTTGCTTAAGTAGAACTAATTTTCAACTTTTTTGATAGTAATCATAATTATTCATCGGTACCGTTAATGAGATTCATAAGCGTAACAGAGCCGCCCCCACAAGAGACTGAAGACAAAATCTGCAGTACATATAAAAGGAAATGAAAACCACCTTGGATAGGTTGTGTTGTGGGCCAGCGTTCTGCAATGCATCAGACCTCTGAGATGGTTACCAGCATACTCTACGGAGTATCCGAAAGGCCGACTAGGATAGGGCTGGTAGTCTCCCTTTAAACGAGAAGAGGCTGGTGTATTTGTGGTTCCCGGTTCCTGAATGCGACATTCCCTAAGAGCTGGAATCCCGTACGGCTGGTTTTAAGTTAGGGCGATGCTCCAGCCAGGATTACCTCGCGAAGACGAGGGTTACCAAGCCAGGTGGCGGTCCCAGCTAGCAATAGCAGGGAATCCTGGAGCCTAAGTGGAAGCCTGAGTGGGTGAGCGAGTAGAATCGTTTGGGCAACACAACATGTTTTTTTTTTTTATATATTATTTTTAATTAAAATCTTAACTTTATTTTAACTACAAGAAATGTCAGTCAATCCAAAGTAAAGTTAATGTTAATTTTTAGTAGCCAGCTAAGATTAGTCGAACTACTACTAAATAGAGAACAACAATACATAATAAAATAGAACTACGAATTGGAGAAGTTAGAGATATCGAGAGACATTTGACGACGTATGATATGGCAGGAATATTTCATCAGAAATTCATGAAATGGGTGTTGCAATTACAGATGCCATGAATAATAGTATCTGACACAAATAATATATCATTCTTTTGGAAGCATTCCCTATGAAACATTCCTGTCTTTAGACACTTCTCCTAGTTTAAAGGTACCCATTAAGTTGTTCTTCACTGTTGTATTATAATTTGCAGGTAAATAGCAATGCATTAACTGGAAAGAAAGAAGATCATGTAAAAACAGCATGGCTATAATTTTATTTCCATGAATACACGCCTATAGTTTTGCATCTAACTTAACCAGGGACATTCTCTTATGAAGGTGATGTTACCAGACCAGCTGGTAAAATATTATTAGTATAAATCTTTCATATAATAATTTTTAATTGGTTTGACTGGTTTAATAGATATGTTGAAATCCTGATATGTCATAAAAAATTAAAGACATGATATTCAAGACACATCAGTATCATTATGATTGAAGTCATAATACCACTGACCACTAATATAGATTTTATTTTATTTTTTAGAGCAATTAATATTTACATATTTATATTTTTAAGTGTCTAGGTAGCCTGTAAAGAAACACCATACTTTAATGTAAAATTAATGTTTTTCATGTTACTTTTTATTTATGAAATAAATACATTTACATGTATTTGGTGTTCATTTTTGCTGGTCGAGTTTGAAAAAAATAGTAAGAAAAAATTATAGACTTCATATCTTGATACTATGATATTACAAGTGTTCACATATACTACAATAAGAGACAATAGATATAAACATGTACATGTTTATTTGTACATGTACATGTAAATAAAGTAACACAAGTCAAATAAGTTAAGGTTCTATCTCCAGTGAGGTTGGTATTGGTACAGTTGTACTTACACCTACTCATAAAACATTTAATTATATAGAACTTTAGATGTACCTTCATTGCACTTGTCTTTTGTGCATTAAGTTCTGTGTAGACAGAGTCAGACAAATAGTGTTGTACCTTACATGTACTATTCCAAAACTAAATGCAATACTTGATAACTACATTTGACAATTCTGTAATACTGAGTGTGACACTAAATAGTATAGTTAGTTGTCTGCTTGTGTCAAAAATATTTGTTTTATTGTGTTAATTTTCATATTACTAATGTGAAGTATCATTGTCTCTTAATTTTTTGTTGTTTAAAAGGTCATGGTGATGATGAAGTAAGAGAGAAAAGAGAAGTGGGTGAGTGAGGAGGGATCGTTGGGCAACACACAAGGTTTTTTTATATCAAAACAACGTTACAATTATTATACAAAATATGTAATATACATGTATATATACTATATCCAACACCTTAAAGAAATACATGGTACATTATCATAGCAATATAGAAGTAAATTAATGTTTATTATCTCTCTCTTCTCTCTCACTCTCTCTCACCAGGTAAGGTCTTTTTGTATCCCATGACATATGTAGGAACTTCTTTTCTCTTGCCACTGTATGGCCTATTACATACTCTGCCATATGACCACTAGATGCACCATTCCTTGCTACAGGATAACCAGGTGGAGATTACAAAAATTAAAAGACACTTCATGAAATATTGTCTTGATTCCTTACTTGTTCTTTAATAGCTTTTAAAAGTAGCTCAATACCAGCAAAAGTACTTTGCCAAACTTTAAATGGCAATCTTTATTTAAAATATAATCTGCACACGTTAACCTTGAAAAACAATTGGATCAGTTACTACCACATCAGAAGTTGATAAACCGTGACTTTAACTCTAGCAAGAAAGGACAGACAGTCTTATAAAACCAGTCAGTGCTATGTAGTGAATTTTGGTTTAGGCTGCAAGGAACAATCGGACATACCGTATGTTATAACATACTATTTTCAGTGGGCAGTTGATCTCTCGCGATTTACTAGCTTCACAGCAACTCTTTATTTGTCAGTGAAGTAAAAAATATACTTTGCTAGTAAGCCTGGGCACAATACCTGTAGCATTGCTGCTAATACAGCCACAATCAGTTTGTTCATAATTTGTTTCAGTAATAAATAGTCTCCTTGCTTGCATCCTCTACTGTTCTCACCACGTGGGTAATAGTTTAGGCGGTAAAAGGTTGGGCCGGATGTCCCTCTTGCACTATTTGAAGATCTAAACAGGTGAGTTCTTTATGAAATATTGAAAATAACGAATTTTCTCATTTCTAGATTATTTTAGTAATCATGACAACAGGAGGAAAGATTTAGAACAATTAATAGATTACTTTCTCCACGTCATGTTTTGCTTGGACAAGTTTTGGACGACAAGTGTCAGCTCTTGGAGGGGTAAGCCTATGAGCTATGTAGAACAGTGTAACATTGATGTGTGTCTATTTGCAGACATGTTGTGCTGGGATTTTCAACAGACAGTTTTTTTCTGATATCGTACCAGCTGCAAGTTGAGGGCGAAGATGTCAGTGATACGCACTTTTCTTATTCACTTCACTGGTGGCAGTTGGAACTTGAACGGCCACTTATCTTGGTAAAAAGTTCTGCAATCAACTTACATTTATTCTAATGGCTATATATAATAGTTCTGTTTCTTTACAGGTTGAAGAGCAGCGAGTTATTTGCTGGTCATAATATTAACGATAGTTTAGAACTACTGGTTTTGTCAGAGAGAGCAGAAGAAATGGCAGCTGAACAGTATTAGGATACAGGTAAGTAAGAATAACATTCCTAATGATTTCTACTCATATGTGTAGCAATGTTACAGCTGGATTAGAATCCAGTACTTGCTATATTTCTATTCTGTCTCCTCCCTCTCCTCCCTCATTGTCAAGATGACAAACAGATATCATTACATTTAAGTTATGATCTTCTACCACCATTTCCTAAATTTAACCCTTCTCTTCTTTTCGGCTTCCAGTTAGCTCTTATGGAATGGAATTATTAGTGTGTCTATTATAACCCTCCCCTCTCTTCTAGAGGCTGTATTACTGAATACTGGGTGTAGTCTAGTAGTTGTGTGTCCCCAACTATTATCAGCTGACACTCCTACATGGATTATTGCGTCAAAGGTCTGAAAAATCAAGATCGGACAATTGTTATATGGTTGTGCAAACATTTCTTGAAGATGCAACTGGTCATCATAACACATGTACATAGAATATATAGACCACCTCTCATTATAATGACGTCACTTTGTGTAGTGTCATCTCCTTGTCAATTGTTGCCACTGGAGGTTTATCAGAGACAAAGAACCGCTGGTTGAGGTAGCTGGTGTATTGGACTCACTACCTGAAGATGCTGTTCAAGTGTGTCAATTTACTTTTGATCTAGACAATGGCTAATACCTACCTATTAGAGGAAGTTTTTATACTGTCATAGCTTGTCTCTTTGTTCCCTTACTGACTATGATGTACAACTAGTGGAGGTAATATTTTCATGGAACCATTTAAGTACTAGATTTATTATGTATATTTTTGGGACTTCAAGCAGCTGGTTTTTATTAGGATCATTGTTATTGTTAAACATTTCTCTATTAAAGGTTTGCGAGTTGGAATGGATTGTTGTATTTATTGTGGTAGCTTTTACTGAAACATCTTCGAGTTCAGAGGATTCAAGTAAGCCATTGTTTATAATATGTAATTATGTGTCTTATTTTAAAATATTAGTGGACATTTGGTTGAACTTGTAGGCCAATGGTCATTTCTAGATAACAAAGTTGAGATAGTGACACATACAGATCCTGTTCTATTATCTTTAACATGAGATACAGTGAGGAGAATATTTTTGAGGAGAATTACAACAATCCTCTGTTTGTTTGTAGTGGTACTTCAAAGAGTCCTTATCGTATTGCATATTCACGTGCTGGAAGTCTTCGGCAAATACTCAGTTCTCTTTCCAATACAACAATCCAGTTCTCTCTAACTACAACTGTTTTTCTCAGGTAGTTTATTATCTGACAGATAGTCTTTGTTATTAATGTGTTGTACTCTTCATGTCTGTTAGTATCATTATATTGAGATGTTTTATTGCCACAGGGAAGAGCTTATCAAGTCTTCGACATCCCAGACTGCCCCTCTCACTTATTCTAACAAAACCTGAACGACAAAGATTAATAAAATAACTTTTGTTTATTTTATTTCACTATAAAAAGTTATGAATATATTCGTAGAGTAATTTCCAGAATGAGTGTTCCGGGAGGTGTATTATTTTTGCAGTGACCTGAGAAAATCTGATTGGTCAATTAAGGCAAAAAAGTGATTTCGTCATCAGATCAAACTTACCAATGGATAATAGTGTTTATCAATTGTTTCGTTTTATTGCTAAGTATTAGCTGTGTTTTTTATCAGCTTTGGGAGGATGGTCATGATGGTGTGGATAGAAAAAATGGTGACCTACCTGGTATGCCCATCACTCTTAATAGTACATCACCTCCCAAGTCAATGTTGCTAAGCTCTGGATACGAAGAGTGGAGTGTAAAGCGTGGGCTTATTGCAAAATGAACTGTGATGGACAACAACAAGCACCTTTATGCTATTTGAAACTCAAGTGACAGCTCAATCACTTGATCCATGCAAGGAAGAGAAATGATGTCCCTGGCTCTTTTATCTCCTGCTATCCTAAGGTATCTGGAGTTAAGAACGCAACCCTCCTTCCTCCAAAGTTTCATTCTTTACCAGGGGGAGCCATCAAACCTGAAGGTAGTAACTAATACTTCTATTGCTAATATACCTTCTTCAACTAACAGGTTGGCTTAAACAACACTACAAACTCAAGCCACAGGATTATCTGGTCATCTTCCATTGTTCTGGGCTGATGTGGAAAATTCAAGCTGGGATGGGTGGCAAAGCAGATACAGGCCTCCATGAGAGAACCCCATATTGGTTTGAATTGGGTTTGTCCCATTGGCATAACCAACTAAATGACCCTCACTCATTGCAATGAATGAGAATATATTTGGTATATATTAGGTCATCAAACTGAAGACGGTTGGCTAGGAACGATGATATAGGAGATGGCAATTGCTACTGGTCAAAGTATCCAATTATGTTTGCATTGCGAATGTATTATGAAGCTACTGGTAATACTACTGTCATTCCTGCCATCTACAAGTTCTTACACACAGCATATACAAGAATGTTTCACTAGACCGTTGGGTGTTACTTGGTAAGTTGAAGATAGTATTAATCTCTCTATCATTACCTCTTTCTTATAAGGTCTGGTGCTCGCTGGCAAGATTTTGTACTTACTGTACACTGGTTGTTAGATTTCCATAGCAACAGAGAGGAACAATTTCTATGGGATTTAGCAGAGTTGATTCATGATCAAGTAAACAACAAAAAGAAAACATTTAAAATTTTGCTATCTCTCTTGGTCGGTTAGGGATTCATTGGAAAGAATATTACGCTGGTCCAGATTTCCCCAAGGATTCAGCTACTACTTTGACTTTGTACACACATGGTGTTAATAACGGTCAAGCTATCAAGTCAGCTGGTGTCTGGTATCGACAGTCTCAGAACAAATCTGACTGGGACTCCTCACACAAAGAATACAAGTACTAGACGCTTACCACGCCAAGCATCAGGATTTTGGTTGTGATGAACCATTTAGCAGGGAAAATGCCATCAAGAGTACCAATAAATGAAAGAATGTCAAATTGTAATATTTTTATTGTTAGGTACTGAGCTGTGTACTGTTGTAGAAGCAATGTATTCATATGAGGTTCTCTTTGGTATTCAAGGAGATCCAATGTTTGGTAAGTACAAGGACTTGGTATTTGACTTTGTTTTATCAATTACTCTTATTTAGCCGAAAGAGCTGAACAGCTACTGGTTATAATGCACTACCTGCTACTATAACCTCCGACATGTGGGCTCATCAATATTTGCAACAGGATAATGAAATGAATGCAAATACACAGTGATGACCATGTTTGGTATAGTGATGGACCTGATGCACTCTGTAAGAGTCTATGTTACTAATAGTAGCACTAGCTACTATTAATAGAAACTATTCAACATAGTGCACATTATTAATAATAGCCTCAGTATACTATTATAGAAATATTGCAGCTGTCATTATTAGCTATTCTTGTTCTAGTTTTGGTTTAGCGCCCAACTATGGATGTTGTACAGGTAATTTCAACCAAGGATGGCCCAACTTACACAACATACTGTCATGATATCACCTGACAGTAACACAATTGTCATTGCTATATACGCTCCCCTGTCAGTGACCATTGGGGGGACGACCCTGACAGTTAATACCCAATATCCCTTTAATGAATCAGGTAAAAAACAAGAGTGTCTGACAATGTTCTTGAGAGACTTCTTCTCTAGTGACTATATCTGGTACATTTCTGGTAAAAAGAGTATTCTCCTTCGAATACCATCTTGGGCAGATGGTGCCACTCTTCGTTGGGGTAGCACCCCGTCAGCACCTGTAAACACCTGGCACTCTCCACCCAACAAGTTGTGAGGGTAATGTAGAATGGAATTGATACTTCCAATGAAATTAGAGTTACTAGACGTTATAATAATGCAGCTTCTATTTATTGTGGGTCAGTTTTATTAATAGTTAGTATAATGGTCATATATTATATATAGGCCACTATTGTATGGATTAGCGATAAAGGAAGAGTTTAAAGAATTGAGAAGTTATGCCTATCAAAGCAAGGACTACCAAGTAAATAACAATGACCAATAAGTTCTCAGTAAACAGTTGTTTTATTTACAGGTAACACCAGGCTCTCCTTGGAACTATGCCATCCGTTTGACTGACGATAATAATCCAAGCAATGATCTCAAGTACCAGTACACTGGTTGGAAAGAAGGTATTTTTCCATTCTCTAATGATGGAGCTCCATCAAAAAATACAAGCGACGGTACCTAATAGAACTAATCTAATTATTGTATTAATGTCTGTCTTCAACAGGGTCGTATTCTTGATACATGGGGTATAGTTCATAATGCTGCAGATGCTCCTCCTACTTCCCCTGTTACTACCAATAATGCTGATACCCCAGTGACCTTGCTACCCTTTGGAGCTACTGACCTTCGCATTGCTGAACTACCACATACAAATAAACACATCTTAATATGTCCCATGATAAAGGGGACATGTTGTATGCTGCACATTGTCCTGTTGTTGAGAACTAATTAAAAAGTGATTTAATTTTTTTATTTTTAATTTCCAACCATCAAAGTATGTATGTTATCTGATGAACTAATTAATGTGGGTGTTCTCTCGCTACCTACAATACGTTGTAGGGACAATGTATCATATTTTGAATATAATACAATTACTTTACCCTCGTCTTTTGTTTCCATTTGATTCACAAGCTCTGAATAAAATTCTGAATATGTGGGTGGAGCATAAAATACTAAGTGATGAATCCCTCGGAACCGATATCGTCGAAAAAAAGTGGAGACGTTCTGTTATTAGAAGAAATTTTTTGCGTCCGTCAGCAAAAAAAGATCTAGCTCTTGAGACGCTATCAGATTTAGTATACCTAATAAAATATTGAACACATTCTAATGTAAATCTTTCATATAATTATAATACATGAGCTTTATTACATGTTGTTTAATATAATTATAATTAATTAATTAACTTATTACTGTAAATGTCAAAATTTTCGAGGTAGTTATATTTTCGCGGTTGACACAAAATGCGAAAATATGAGTTTGGGAAAATTTTACGCGCGAAAGTTTGAGCGGTGAAAATTTTGACATTTACGATAACTAATTATACTATATGAGGAAATATTCTTGCAATAAAAATATTTCATAATTCTTCCCAAAGTACAAATTTTGCATCCTCCTCCTTCATAATGCTATATGCAAAACTATTTGTATATATTGTATGACTATATTATAGCAGCAAATAGTTATAGTGATCACTGCTAATTGGATCAGGGACTTCCTCATATTGTAAGTTAACCAAACCTTATATGGTCACAAGAGCAATAATGTAGTTACCATTGTCAATATTTGATAGTGACACATTGTATGTATTCAAACATCATAGCAATATTTCCTTTTTAAGAACTTACTCTGAAATATGACAGAAATTATATCCTTCTCTTTTGAAGTGGTTACGTAATCGGATAAAGTCAAAATATGATGGAACATAGATACAGACGTGGTCAACTGATGGACTCAATAATTTAGGTAATACCTTAAAAACAAAAATTAATCATATTGGAGTCTTTAGCTCTTACTGTATCAATGAAATATTGAAGCCTAATTTCTGGCAGCTGGTGATGATCAGGAGAAGTGAGTTTATGAAATATCTGAGGGACTGGTCGCAGTATCTGACATACAGATCCTTTCCAGACGGGGGTATGCACCCTTACCTGACCCTCATAATCTAACAAAATAGGTCAAGGCAGATAAAAACAGAAATATCAGATACTTAGAACACTGCCTCTTCAGGACATTTGTTCTAGTTCCAATGAATATTTCTAGATATCATTAACTCTGCACATGACAATGGACTAAGAGTATGTCAACTCTTAAGGTGTCTGCTACAGAGATGTTTTACATTCAAAAATTTTAGATAATTCACATTATAAGGATACTGTGGCAGTAAGTGGTGATTAAGGAATTAATTTCAGGAGTTTGAAATGCAGAGAAGACAAGAGTCTGACAATAGTGTTTACCCCAACAATTTAAACGACCATTCTCTTACTCTTGAGAAATCCACACCATGACTGTCTATAGGTTTTAAATGAAGATGATTAAACAAGTGCTAAAAAATAAAAATAAACATAATTAATGGGTGTGGTTAACCACACCACCAGAACATGATCCCAATTTTGCATTAGAAGCACATCAATTTGATCAACAATAACCATTTCTATAGAGGAGAGGAAGTCATACTCTCGTTTCTTATCTCCTTCTCCTCCTATAATTGTTCTTAGACCAGTGGAGATGCTATGATAATGTCACTGGAATAAAGGTAGTATAAAGTTTGAGTCTATTCTTTTTAATGGCCATGCCCATCTTGAAACAATCATCAGTATTACCAGAAAATAGATGAAGATAAGAATCTAGAGAGGTAGATAGATTAGAAGCATTTGAAAGACTTCTAATACTTGGTTTATAGCTTGGTGGAGTGCTCTCTTCCCCTTCCTCAAATTGTTGAAAAAACTTTTTACGATTTGCTACTTCACCCTGTGGTAGTAAGTCATAACAAACCACACCCACTGAACATCACATATATACCTTTCCAGGTTTTATAAGTACATCAATCAGTGTCTTGACAATTTTCAGAACTGAACTTCGAAATGGAACTAGAATGAGAACTTTAGGACGAGTCAACCCTTGGTCTCTAATTTCTCTATAGAACAAACAAACTATACTTTAACACATCATAACAGCTTACCCTAAATCACGACCATCCTTAGCAGCTAATGTGAGACGAACATTGTTCTTTAGAACACTCGTGTTCGATTTCTAGAAAGTTATGTCCATATCAGCTCATAAACCCACCCACTTACTTAATAACAATGATTTAATAAATGTAACACATACAATTGTCTAATCTCCATCTCATTGTCATGTGATTGACATGTGAAAATGAGATCCTGGGAATGTTAATTGTAATTAATGGGTGGGGCTTAGTTATTACCTTGTATGAATTCATGATATCGAACAGATAATGCTGTAATGAAGTAAAAGGTTCTAAATAGGTGGAGTCAATGGGTGGAGATTGGAACTTAGTTACATACCTTTAACACTTGTCTTGTTACTCATGGGCCATAACGTAGCAATAGGTTCTCTCTCACCTGATATAAGTACATGTACATTAGTTACATGTACATGTAAATCTTACATGTAAAAATTTTAAGGATGTATGATGGAAACTTGATCAGGTGGAGACCAGGTCTTATTACAAGTGTGTGTGGTCAACCATTGGACCAGACCTAGTTCTTTACACTAATATTGATAATCAATATAGTGGAGATCATATTTCATATGATGGACTTACATTATGACAACTGAGTGGGAGGGTTGTGAGTATAGCTCATTTAAAGTTGTCACATGAGCTTCATCTAGGATTCTATCATAATGAGTAGAGAATGGCTCCTCCCCTGAGCCACACCTATTTCGTCTATTAAATCTTCCTCTTCATCGTCTGTATTAAGACATTCAATGACATCATCGTTCTAAAAAGATAATTATAAACATCTTACATAATTATTACCTCAACATCAACGTCAAATTTAGTATTTGTGGGTGGGGACTCTTGCCATTGGAAACTATACTTAGACTGTGTAGGAAGGGAGTTCAGTAGGATTTCATAGGCAGTGGGTGTGTCTTCCTAAAATACATGTACATAGTTGTAGTAAGATTATTACATATCTTTACCTCATCACTAGAAGGAATGGTTTCTAATTTTGGAAGAGATAGACGTTTGTTTGATGTAGGAATGTCTCTCTTCCTCTGAACAAGGCTTGAAAATAATATTACTGGTATATATGATTAAGACTAACCTTTTTACCTGCTCTGGTAGCCATAACCTGTCGTGTTTACTTTTTCGAAGCAACAAGGGACTAAGCCAGGTTACTGTGAACCACGTGTCCTCAAATGTTAGCTTTATAGTATACGGACTTTGCAAAATTATAACTCCCATTACATTCTTATATAAATTTCAGAACGTTCCGTTCACGTCTGTAATCGTTTCTCATGTTGTAATAAAAAAAGGAAAATTTTATTAAATTAATTTACATCAATACAAAAAACAGAATATGAGATTTCTAAACATAAAAACCAAGTTACTGTGAACCGGGTACATCCCATGAGATCAATTCTCACGAAATCAACTCCCTCATAATTAACTCTTTTTGATCAATCCCGTGAGATGAACTCCCTTTGAACAATTATTAAATAATGTCATACTATCTTAACTAACATCAGCTTTAGCGTCTTTGAGCAATTAACTTTAGCTTATCAAAATCTGGTAATAACTTCCTTCACAAATATATAGCTCTCCATTACAATACAGACTGTACAGTTACATTTCCCAATTGTAAGTTAGTATGACTGAATTTGTTGAAACAATAATTTTTCTTCTAGCATCTGCAGAAATTCTAACAACATTACACACAGAGTTTATAGAACTAAAATATTACTATATACTGAAAGTATATGCTTCAATTTTTTCTTGGGTAACGTGTCTCATTCCCATAGATTCCAGTTGTTTGCCTCGCGTATTCTCTAGCAACTGACAAGTCCATACTGATAGGCTAGCCATAATTGTTTAAACTAGCCCCCCACTAGCTCCCAGTAATAAGGAATATATGGGTATAATATAGTGTACCATCATTTGTATTTAACGAGCCCCACCCCCTACAATGTCAATGGAATATGAATATTGTTATTTGTGTGCCTGTGGGTCATGCCGTTAAACCAACTCATTCTTTACAGCTCAAGAAACAGTTATGGCAAAGAAACAAAGTTGATCCAAAGCTATTGATATCCTTTCTGAGTCAGGGTCAACTAGGTAAGTAGCTAGTTAATTGTCTTCTTTACTATTAAGTATGAGGATTGACTGTCTGAGTCATTATTGAGTATTTTAACTTATTTCTCAGATATCACTCACTTAAGTACTGTATTTGAAGCTTTGAAGAAACATATGTTTTCATATCGAAGATGGTTTGAGTTAGGTCTATTGTTGGGTATACTACAACCTACATTAGCAAAGATTGAAGTGGATCATCGTGATGATGTAGTTCGATGTCTTCAGGAGTGTTTAACTTGCTGGCTTAGAAGAGTCGATCAAGTTAATTGAGAATGGAAGACCATCATGGGATGTACTAGTTAGTGCTTTGAAGAAGATGGAAGAAAATTATGTGGCTGAAAATATCACTCAAACAGGTATAATATGATCTTAGGATTATGATATTTATGACTCATTTATTAGTGGAAGGACAAATCCAGTCTGCTGGACAAGTTCTGATATATCCTTCACAAATGTCACAGCTGTTATATAGTGAGAGATGTATTACTGAAGTGACCCTTGATGAGGTGGAGACACTAGAGGGCATGGTTGATAATAAAAGAAAAACCCTCTTGTCTGCTATACGTAATGCAGTGTCTTCTGATCACAAAAATATCAAAGTGCTAGCTAAAGTGTTGTCTGAATTTGAAGAGACAAGAGAATTAGCTGATAAACTACTCAATGAATATGGTAAGTTATCTGTTGTTAATTAAAGATGATATTTCTCTCATTAATTATGTAGGCTCAAAAGTTTCCAGGAAGATGAGAACATTTCAACAATTCCTCAAAATACATGTAGTTATCAACAGTCTGCTAGTGATATTCTTCGTTGTCACTATGGTACTTTGTCCAAGTCTCTACATGATCCTATTAGGTTGGATGGCTACTTTTGTGAACAAGATCCAATGATAATATCAGAAGAAACACTTACTAGTGTTGAGGTTATAAGGAAATGTGAATCAGAGAGAAGGGTAGTCTTGTTGAGAGCTGTACGTTGTGCTGTTTGTAGTAAGCTTTCTAATAACTTGGAAATATTTGTTAATGTATTATTAAAGTTCTCTGAAAACGTGCTGTTAGCTAAAGCTATTCGGAACGCACTACAGTAAGTAATTAAATTACATTAATGAATATTTAAAATTTATGTCCATAGATAAGGAGATTGAAAGGAAAAAGAAAGATAAAGAACCTTCAACAAATGAGGGTATAGTCAATATAACATATCGTAGATTGAGAAAATTTCACGTTACAAAAAAAAATTACATGTAAAAAATTTCAAACACAAGAGGCATGTATGAAAATTTATTAACCCCGAATATTTTGCCTCCTTAATTTCTTCATTTACCTGAGCATTTGCCTGTGGCTGCATGGAAGATGATAGAGAATCTTTTGGGTCTGGAAGTCCATCTGTTGGTTTCAGATATCTCAAAAGAGCCATATTCACTGTAAACACTAACACCATATTACGTAACACAGGAATTATATACTGTAAATATTTCAATGTGTAATAATGTTCGTGTAATTAATTTTCATACACTGTCCAATGTTTGAATTTTCTTTAACATGAAACTTCCCAATCTACAGTAATATATAGTTATAATAGATATAGGAGGGCTATATTATTTGACACTCACCTTAAGATGAGGTGGATCAGTCTTTTAGATTTGTTATCATGTATTATAATAAGTGACTAACATAAAAAAACTATTATATGTGAATATATTATAGTCATAGTCCATCCACCCACTCAATAAAAATTTATAATTCAAATACATAATTTGTGATTTTGTACCACATTTAGTTACAACAGAAGTATTGTACCTTTGGATATGGCACCAACATTTAAATCAATCAGAGGAGATTTGTGAAAGCTGTCTTCAATATCCGTTGTTGTATATTACTAAGAGTCAAGCATCTACAGAAGAAGTTAAAAACCTTACTTTTCGTTTCCTGAACTGAAGCCAGAGTTATCGAATGCAAAAACAATGAATGATATATTGGATATTGTACGTGACAAATGTACACTGATTAATATCAGTTATTTAGAAGTTGTTGTGGACCAGTTTAACATTGAAGATGCTAAGGCATACATTGAAGGTCCATATAAGGATATTGTTGACAAGTTCTCTCAGAAAGTAGCTATTAAATTGTGTCTTGGTGAGCGTTTCCAGATTAAACAAAATCTTCTTCCTCTTAAATGTGAAAACAGCTAAGTTTTGTTCTCGACTGGAATCCAGAGAAACACCACTTTGAATGATGTTAGAAATATTTTAGCAGTATCATTTCAGAAATTGGAGAAGTCTGTTAAAATTGATGTCATCAAAAAAGTAAAATCTCCATCACTGTGACCTGTATCTTTCCTTTCCACCTACTTTGTACGACTCGTTAGCATTGCTCAGGAGACTATTGAACTTGTAAGAAAAGAGGATTAATCCAACTTATAATTGGTCCTCTGTATTATTTGGGATATCAACAATAGAGATCAGGTATATATATAAAAAACCACCTAAACATATCATGTATTGTTGATATAGAGATGAAATCTTGACGATGGAGATAAATGTAAACCACGTGTCCTCAATCCGTTCAGCCTTTATAGTATACAGACTTGCAAAAAATTATAACTCCCATTACATCAACTATATAACAATTTCAGAAACGGCCTTCAGTCTGTAATCTTTTCTCATGTTTAAATAAAAAGAAAATTTTATTAATAAATTTACACCTCAACAAAACAATATAAGATTTCGTAAACATAAAAACCAAGTATCCCTGTGCACCGTGTACATCCATGAGATCAAATTCCCACGAGATCAACTCCCTCCTATCAACCTCTTTCAACAACGATCCAGTCCCGTGAGAGTGAACTCCCCTTTGACAAATTATTAAATAATTCATACATCTTAACTACATCAGCTTTAACGTCTCTGATCAATACAAAACTGAGACTTATCAAATCTGGTAATACTCTCCTTCACACAAATATACTAGACTCTCCCATTTACACAAACACAGACTGTACAGTTACATTTAACCCATTGTAAGTTAGTATCAAGAGGATGAATTTGTTGCAACACATAATTGTTCTTTTAGCACTCTGCAGAATATTTAAAAACATTACCACAGAGTTTATAGAACTAATAATATACACTATATACTGAAAGGGGATAGCATTCAAATTTTTTTCTTGCGTTAACGTGTCTAACTCCATAGATTTCCAGTTTGTTGCCTCACGATACTTCGTTAGCAACTGACAAGTCCCATAGTGATAGCCATAAATTGTTTTAACTGCCACCACTAGCTCCAGTACTAAGGAATATATTGGTATAAATAGGTACCATCATATTGTATTACGAGCCCCACCACTACAATGTCAATGGAATATGAAGATTGTTATTTGTGTGTCTCACGTTAAACCAAATAAAGGTCAGGAACACAGAAAACAGTTATGGCCAGAAACAAGTTGATCCAAAGAATTAATATAGCTTTGGTACCCCCCTTCCCCCTTTCCCCCCCCCCCCCCCCCCCCCCCCCCCCCCCCCCCCCCCCCCCCCCCCCCCCTTTGGCAAGGAAACAATTTGGATCCAAAATTATATGCTCTTTTGAGTCAGGGTCAACTAGGTAAGTAACTAGTTAAATTGTCTTCTTTGCATAATTAAGTATGAGGATTCAGACTGTCTGATCTCACTTAGACTATTTTAACATATTTCATCAATATCACTCCTTAAGTCCTGTATTTAGAAGCTTTGAAGAAACTATGTTTTTCATATCAAGATCGGTTGAGTTCTGATCTATTGTTGGTTATAACTACAGCCTACTTAGCAAAGGATTGAACTGGATCCACGCATGATGATGTAAGCTGCGTGGTCTTCAGGAGTGTTAACTTGTCTCGCTTGAGAAGAGTCGATCACAGTGAATGCGAATGACGAAGACCATCATGGGTGTACATAGTTCGTGCTTTGAAGAGAGATGGAAAGAAAATTATGGGGCTGATAATATCTTGCAAACAGGTATAATATGATCCTTAGATTATGATATTTATGACTCAATATTCTTAGTGGAAGGACAAATCCAGTCCTGCTAGGACACTATTACTGATATAATCCTTTCACCAATGAGTAACCAGCTGTTAGTATAGTGAGAGATGTTTTCACTGAAGTGGGAACCTTGATAATGTGGAAACACTATAAGGTCATGGTTGCTAATGTAAAGAAGAAAAACCCCCTTGTATGCTTTACGTAATCAAGTTCCTTCTGATCAAAAAACTATCAAGTACCATAGCTAAAGTTTTGTCTAAACTTTGAAGAGACAAGAGATTTAACACTGATAAAAACACAATGATTTTAATTTGTAAGTAAAGTTATCTGTGTATATAAAGATGAGATTTCTTTCTCAGGTAATTTGCTAGCTCCAAAAGTTTCAGGAAGATGACACCTTTCACCATTCCTCAAAATACATGTAGTCAATCACACCCATCCTGCTAATGATATTCTCTCGGTGTCACCAATGTACTTGGATCCAAGTCTCCTACATGATCCTAATTACTGATTGGGGGGGGGGGGATGCTACTTTAGTGAAACAGATCCACGATATTATCATCAGAGAAACACGTTCCTAGTGTTAAGGTTTATACGGAACTGTGAATCAGAGAGAGGGTAGTCTTGTTTGAGAGCTGATACGTTGTGCTGTTCGTAGTAGTTCAACAAATACACTTGTAGATATTTATTAATGGTGTTATTAAAGTTCCTCTGAAAAGTGTGTTGTTAGCTAAAGCTATTCCAAACGACTACAGTAAGTAATTGAATTGAATTATGAATATTTAAAATTGTGTTCATAGATACGGGAGTTTTGAAAGAAAAAAGAAAGATAAAGAACCTTCAAACAAATGAGGTATAGTCAATATAACATATCGTAAGATGAGAAAATTTCACATTACAAAAAAAAATTACATGCTAAAAAATTTCAAACACAAGAGCCATGTACAGAAAATTTATTAACCCCAAATCCATTTCGCCATCCTTAATTTTCAGCTCATTTACCTGAGCATATTGCCTGTGGCTGCATGGAAGATGATAAGAGAATCTTTTGGTCTGGAATATCCCCATCTGTTGGTTTTCAGATATCTCAAAAGAGCCATATTCACTGTAAAACACAACACCATATTACGTAACACCTGAATTATATTACGGTAAATATTTCATGTGTAATAATGTTCGGTAATTAATTTTTGTACATTGTCCAATGTTCGAATTTTCTTTAACAATGAAACTTTTCCAATCTACAAATAATATATAGTTTATAATAGATATAGGAGGGCTATATTAATTTTGACACTCAGCTTAAGATGAGGTGGATCCTTTAGAATTTGTTATCGTGTATTATATAATGAGTGACTAACTTATAAAAACTTGGTATGTGAATATTATTATAAGTAAACCATTTAAACATGGGTTTAGACCCACCCTCAATAAAAATCGTATAATTCAGACAATAATTTTGTACCACACCATGTAGTTACAACAGAAGTATTAGTACCTTTGGGATATGGCCACAACATTTACATCAATCAAGGAGAATTTGTGAAAGCTGTTTTCAATATCCTTTTGTATTACTAAGAGTCCAAGCATCTACAGAAACAAGTTAAAAACTTACCTTAATGGTTTCCCTGAACTGAAAAGCCAGAGTTATCTAAATCAGAAACAATGAATGATATATTGGATATTGTACGTGACAAATGTACACTGATTAATATCAGTTATTTAGAAGTTTGTGGTGGACCAGTTTAACACATTGAAGATGCTAAAAGCATACATTAAAGATATAGGATAGGATATGTTGACAAGTTCTCTCAGAAAGTAGCTATTAAATTGTGTCTTGGGTGAGCGTTTCCAGATTAGCCAAAATCTCTTCCTCTTAATGTGAAACAGCTAAGTTTGTTCTCGACTGGAATCCAGAGAACACCACTTTGAATGATGTTAGAAAATATTTTAAGCAGTATCATTTCAGAAATTGGAGAAGTCTGTTAAAATCGATGTCCATCAAAAAAAGGCAACTCCATCACTGTGACCTGTCTTTTTCCTTCTCCATCTACTTGTACGACTCATTGCATTGCTCAGGAGACTATTGAGCTTGTGAAGAAAAGAGGATTAATCCCACTTATAATTGGTGGTTTATTATTTGGGATATCAAGAGTAGAGATCAGGTATATATAAAATTACACTACAACAGTATCCATGTATTCTTGATATAGGAGATGAAATCATTGATGATGGAGATAAAAGAGAAGCAAGCACCCATTTTGAGAAGCAGTTGGAGACACAGTATGCAATTAGCAGGAGAAAGACTCTGGAAATTGAAGATTTGAGAGCTAAACTCAAACAGCAGGAAGGTAACAGGACTATATATAATTGCAAAAAATCTTCTTTTAAAGATGGCACAGTAAGACATTGACTATGAAAAGCTTGTATAAGATATCCAAAGATTAGCAGCAAAGAAGCAAGCTAGTTAGAAGCCTCCAACTCTGACAGGTCACGCGACCATTAATACAATGCTTGAATAATAGAGGATTTAATCATTAAATAATAATTAATAATTAAATCATATGTGATTTGAGTATATGTATTTAAATGTCATTTTTTGGTTGTTTTAAATTGTCACATTCAACAATACAAGCTGATAGTATACAAGTGTATATAATTTTACTACATAGCTTTAAATAACTGTAGGATTGTTTTTACATGTCAGGTAGTAAAAGGTATTAATGCTTTACTATTTCTGTATGTTATATTATAATTGTTACATTATAATGTTTTGTACTATTAGCTGATAAAGTGGAGTTCAAGTCAGAGACACAAATGTCAGAATTAAAGGAGAAAGACAAGGAGATCAATGCATTATTAAAATTAACCCTTAAAGAAAAAGAAAGTAAGGAAGAATTTGTCAAATATGAACATGTCACAATAATGTTGTATATAATGTTATATAGTGGATTATTTAGACTACACAGGGTTAAATAACAGTGGTTTAATTTTGCAAAGTTTTTATCACCACACCCACACATTATATTACATTCATTTCTTAATATGAAGTTTATAATTTATTATTTCAAATACCAATTTACAAGCAGTTCATTACCAACATTGATATAAATTAGTGTCTATTAAAACATATTTTGTGTATATATTGTGTATTAGGTAATATTGAGATATAATATATTTTATAGAAACTTTTCAAGAAATATTAGAAGACAAACAAAAAGATGATGTTAAGTTGAGAACTAAACTTGAACTACAAGAGATAACAATTAATGAGAAAACAATGGAGATAGATATTTAAAATCTATTCTTGAAGACAAAGAAGGTATATATCATTACAAGTAATATATCATTAACTATACTCTAATTTAGTTGAGTTACATTTATTGAAGAAGACATTAGAACAGCAACAAGTAGAGATCAAAGAGTTAAAATCTATTCTTCAAGAACCAGATGTTAAAGAAAGTTTCCACAACATGTACAGTCTGTACCTTCTACTAGTGAAGGTAAGTTTAATACAAAATTAATATAGCTATACTATATTTCAAAACCCTTTATAATGATTTTTTGCCAAATTAATTTTAAACAATGCATGTTTATTTCAAGTGTTTACTATATTCCCCTTGTTGTCACACCATTTAATATAAATTGGACACACCCAATGAATTTTATTTCATATTATATATCAATAAATCTAAAGTAGTGATACAATAAAACATTTATTATTATATTTAGTAGAGTCAGAGATGATAGTGTTGTCAAAAGTAACAAAATATGACATACCAATAGAACCAGAACCAGATGTTAAAGAGAAGCCATTAGGTTTTCTACAGTCTTTATTTACAAGAAAAAAGTGAGTAAATGTTATGTTTATCTGATGTATTTAGTTTTAATATACTTTGTATCAGAAGACCCATAATCTTAAACACACACAACTCTATTTATAGAGATGTAATCATGAAAAAAATGAAACCTAATGATAAGAACACTATGTATTATTGTTATTATAATAGAGTAGTAATGAGATCTATATTGAGGTGACCATCTTTATTTGTTAGAGTCACAGCCAATGAAAGATGACATTCCAATAGAACAAGATGATAAGGAGACATCATCTAGTCATCTACAAGATCCAAAAGGTATTTATACATGTTATTATTTTAGTTAACTCCATTATTGTGTTCACTGTTACAATATTCATTATCAAAGAGCTCATAGACCATCATCTCATCCTCAGCTAGCTTCATACCCAGTCGTTTGCAAAAGAAAAAAACACCTGTAACTACTGTTTGCACATGCACATAATTTCCATAGATTTCTTGGAAAATAGTATACTCTAGGAATGCTCTGTCAACTATGGAATAATGTTCTTTTATTAATGTCTCTACAATGACTACCTATAGTGCATATAGTATAACTTTCTCTGCTCTACTCAACAACATCTAAAGAATCTAGGAAAACTAACTCTATCTCTTAAAAAAGAGTTTTTATCTATTGAAGCTGTATATGACTGAAAAGATGACTTAGTCTGGTTACCAACTGATTTTGGAAAAAATTTGCATACCCAAGTCCTCTCATTGATGATGGATAACAAGGATGGTCTTGTTGGCACTTAGAAGAGCTGCTCTGCATTGATAATAAATCCTTTAATAGTTCTAATAATAGATCAATAAGTTATTAATAAAGCTCAATCAAAATGTACTGAACAAGTGTAACAATTTTTTTTTGCTTGCACTAATTCTCTGAACAAAAGACAAACTTGACTGTTGGAAGTCATGACATTGTGTGTGATCCAACAAGAATGGGAGGACTCCTATAGTGAATAAAACGTCATCAATATAAACCCAGCCTATTGATTCATCATTTCTTTAAAATGTTGTAATTATGATGTCGTATTATTGAATAATTATGCATATGTGCAAGCAGTAGTTACCAGGCATTCTTTCCTTTTTACGAACACCTGTGTACGAGGATAATCCTCAGGTTAACATGCTCCATTGTGAAAAATAGTTTGGTATTTTTGCTTGATTTTCATTGGACAAGATATAATATTCACATTGGTAATGTTGTGTCCCAATGGAAAATGAATATTGTTATATTATCACATGACATCTAAAACTAGAGTTACTATTTTTAGGAACAGGGCCTGGAATGATAAATAATATAATTCAACTTTTAAGACTTCTTGTTCCAAGAAAATCAAGCCAAAAACACTTTGTACTGTACTATACTGTTGAATGTGATAATTACTTCATGTGTTTAGTCACTTACTTTGCTTAATAAGTGAGTCCTGCCTTCATATGTGACTAATGTAACAGATTACTGTCAGCAAAAGAGACATTTATGATAATTGTGTCAGCATAATATCATAAAATATGTACATTAGGAATAGCTATAAATGACCAAATCTTTACTATCTACTGTTGTATACAATGTCTGCATTACATCAAACATGACTAAACTCATATTAGTAGTACTGAACAAACTAGTCAGATCAATAGCTATTATATAGTACATTAATGATAGTAAGATCATCATAACAATAATAATTAGTAATAATTCAGACAAATTCCTAACTGTCAATTGTATCACTGTTACTTTGTAATCAGTTATTGATAATCATAGTGTATCAAAGAAAAAGATGGCGACAAAATCTATAGTTTATTAAAATAGCTCCACCCACTTCATCTGCAGTGATATTTTCATTGTTGTATCACAACACTACATTTAATGTTTTATTACATCATGATATTTGTATAGTAAATGTCAACTAAGTTGAGATGAACACACAAAAGACAAACTATAAACAAAAACTTTGTTATCAGATATCATGATGATTCATGCTTGAGAATTGTTGCTTGTAAGTCATTTTAGCTAGTGACACAACCAAGTCATCCTCACTGACAGCTATATGACTGTTCATTATCTTGTGTGTTCGTCCAATAGTAGATAGTTATGTCCCCATCTTAGATCAGATCATCTAATACAGTAAATTATTAGTATAACACTCAGTAAATTGAACTCCGTTTTTGTAGAATCCATTCATCTCGGTACATCGTTGTATAGTAACCTAACACTAGTAATGACGTCATCTTCTTCGTTAGGCCTTGACAATCGTATTTGAGCATGTTATAGTGTGTATAACTATTGTTGTGTGTGTAAATATTATATAGTAACTATGTTTTATTATAGGAGACACTTAGAAGTGTTAAGTGGACTAGTATAGTGTTACACTTACTTTATCTACTGTGGCAGAATGTAAAGAAGTGATACATCAATTAAAGAGACAACAACATACAACATGGTGGATTGATCTCTACACATTATCTCCTCAAAGTTTACTAACACTATTAACTGATATTAATGAATGTCAAGTGTGGGGACTTTATATATGGAACACTCATTTTGATAGTAACTGTATCAGTCAACTATTACAAGTAATAACTTATAACAAAACAATGGTGGACCTACGTCTTTGACTCCTCACCTCTCTTACCAAATACTTACCAATTACTAACAACAGCTCTAACTAACAATACAATAATCAAGGTATTAGGCTTGTTTAATGATAGTACCATTACTGATAATGATATACCACATCTCTCTCATTTAATTAATAATAATATACATTACAAGAACTAGTTCTCACGCTATGACTGTACTAATATTACTAAATTTGGTATACAACAATTACAAATTGTTGTTGTTAATAATAATAGTTTGAGAGATTGTTTGTTAATGGTAATATACTCCGTTAATTATTAGTTATTATTTTGTACTATTGTTGTTGTATTTTTTAATAAAAATAAATTATTTTAAATTCCAATAAGTCAATTATTAGTTAAATACTTTAGTTTCCAGTTCTTTGTCTTCTAAAAAAGTTAACAATTTTTATAATTCACTTCTCTAGAAAAACTCAACTTCTCTACTTGACATTTGACCACGCCTACATTAATTAATAATAAAAGCTTCAATATTGGTATTTCTAATATTTACAAATACAATTATAACAAACAAACTAGACTAAATTGTACATTAATAGTCCTCTAGTTAGTAGATATATAAAATTAAATATTATCGCTACGTCTAATACACTAATTACTACTGCTAATAAAAAATCCATTAATTAAAGTCAATTAATTTGTCAAATCACTTAAAAACTTATTTCCTACACACCAAAAATTCACTTAACAAGTTGTTATATTTAATAACACGTTCTATTTAATAATACACTCACTTTTACAATTCCATCCATAAAGTACTGATCCATACAACATCAGATGATTTCTTGATAACATTACAACTATTAACTTACTACTAAATAAACTTAATTTATTAACAGTAGTAGACTGTATCTAGTAGTTTAGCAGTTTTTGCATAGTTTAGTTATCTTCTATCATTAGTAGTTTCTAGTAAAGAAGACTTAAAGCAGTAAAGACTTAAGCAGCAAACTTTTTCTCACCAACAGCTGCTGGCTGTTCTCCAGCTGCTACTTTAATAGGTGTGGTCTGTAACTATGGAAAAAATGCAAACCACGCGAATAAACATGGCGGTAAGTTTACTTAGATGATTGTTGTATTATGCTTTCCCATTTAAAACAGACTGGAGGAAGAGATGATATAAGACACCAAAGAAGAAGTAAACAATGTGTAAGTAGCTCTACGATGGATAGATATAGAAATGTACCTATGATCTATTAATATAATTACATACATTGTCTTCAACATGATGTCCTATTGACTGATTTACGTCTTCATTCATAAATTATCATAATATACTTGACCAGGGAGTTTACCAGTAATAATTTATTGGTTATTTTAGAGAATACAGCAGCTGTAATAAAACCACATGTCCTCAAATGTTAACTTTAGAATTTGCAAAATTATAATGTCAATTACATTCTTAAGACAAATTTCATAGCGTTTCTGTTCACATCTGTAATTGTTTCTCATGCCGTTCATTTAATAAAAAGGAAAATTTTATTAAATTAAGTTTACATCATACACAAAAAACGGTATATGAGATTTCTAAACATAAAAAAGAAAACAGCAATCGATTCCAGCTCTAAACCAGCTGGTCAATTTCCATAAAATGGTAAAGGAGGCAATATACAACAAAAGACGAAGTAACTGTTTGTTCTGATAATTAATGTGCTAAATATAAATCACTACTCAACACTACGATTTGAATTAACAAGTGGAGAGGATAGGAGGTTATGTCTAACAGCCACACCCAATTTTCTCTAACACCCTTTTGCCTTTCTCTTGGTTTTCTTCCCGAGACATCCAGAAACTGTCCTTGTCTTTCATAATGTCAGCTAGGACAGCACCACCCAAAAATACCATGTGCTTGCGGCGAGGTGGATCCTCGATACGAATCTGAATTTCTATAAGAGAGAGAGAGAGAAAGTGAATAAAAAAAGACATAGATTGTCTATATTTCTATTCAAGCCATTAATCAAAAAACACTATATTAATGTGTTTCTTTACTGATAATTTAGTGGTATCCTGATCTCCCTTGAGGACTCAGCAAGATAAAGTTGTTTGAATTTCTCTCTCCAAACGTGATGGCAGACAGGATTAATTGTTGAAACCACCACTTAACACAATGTGCTTATAAAAGTCAGGCCTTGTAATCAATATCAGCTGCTTGAAGGGTATTAAAAAGCAACTCAGCCACACCCACTCCCTCAACATTAATGAGATGAGGTTGGAAGAGCACTTCAGGAGCTTCAAACCTTTCTCCACCAAGTTTGACCCACGACCATCAGGTAACTGTACCAAAAAAAAAATCTTGGAAAGTTGATAATGGTACACTTACTGTGTAACTTTCAACTAACACCGTTGTTCTGTGGCCAATTTTTTGTTCTTGTTCAACATTATATCTGTTAATGAAAGACAGCTATAGAGAGAGAGAGAGAGAGAAGCGAGGAGAGAGAGACTTACGCTACATAACAAAGTTTTTCCTTCATCATACGAATAGTCTCAAAGTCAGCTGAGTGATTGAAGGCTTCTCCTCGCAAGAGAAGTAGTTTAATAGATAACGAGTAATATCTCGTCCGCAACATCAAAGTCGTCGGGTGAGATGAGGGAGGGAGAACCCATCGTACACCGGACATATATGAGTAACACCCATCTCCACTATCAAAACCCATACCTGTTAATAGACCTGGAAAAACAGAAAAGAAACAAGTATAACAAGAAATGCATCGAGGTAATTTGCTAACTATTTCAACACACAACAATCAATAGTAAGTACATAGTAAAACAAACATTACATATCCTTTAATTATAACAAATATTAATTCTATTTTATAACATTACTATATATGTAGTTACCACGGCATTGTAGGAGGGGACTAGGTCACGCCCACTAAATAAATCCTAATCACTTCTGTAACCATGGTAACCAAAGAAGGATTTAATATTATCTTCCCGTCTAACCTTGAGCATACAATGTTAGGACAGCTTGGGGGTATAGCAATATAAACACCAGCACATTGATATTCTTCAAACATCACTTCCACCATTTTCTCACGGTTCTTTGTAGGATTCATTCGGAGGCTCTGTCAACAGCACCTATATCATGTGATCATCATGTGATGAGGTCACAATGATTATTAACATACCTTGCAGTCCTTAGTGTTAACTTTGAGTTTTTCATGAATGTATAGTTCCAAACATGTTTTTACATGTCCTCAGTTTTAGGACGATCCATTCTCCATGGGATAATTAACCTCTAAACATAGACGCGCAGTTGACTAGCTTCATCACCAACCATTAGATCCTGTAATTAAGTTAATTAATTAATATTATAACAATCATTATATATTCTCACTTTGACTTCAATGTTGCCTACTTTAGCAGTTGATCGAATGATGGGCTTACCAACAAGAGATGGAAAAAATATGTGACGGGAAATTGCTCCCTGCATAGCCACATTTTAACAAACTATATTTCAACCAGAGAAGAGAGACACACAGACAGGATGAGTATGAGAGAGATAATATTAATTTACTGTATTGGTGAGTTAATTTTTCTTTACCCCAGTACCCATTGCTCACAGACAATAACTTTATGACCCGCAGATCTGTCATCTGGTTGAAAAAGTCCGAGATCAGTGAAACCTTCCCTCAAGCAACAACCATAAACGGGCAGTGCTTCCGAAGGATCTACTGCGCATTGCGTAAAAACAATGAATATGATTAGCCACATGGTCAATGGAGGTACGTACCAAGAAAGATCCTGTGTGAATTGGATGCCATTAGCAGAGCAGATGGATCTGCTAAAAGTACAACACGGAGACACAATTGGTAAGTCAGATCACATGATCATCCACATGATATTATTTATTCTATAGTCACTTGTGGAGTATATGGTCCCAGTCGAAGTCAAATCAGTAAAAGAACAACACAATAAAGCAGTCATAGATATGGTTGTCCGTTCAGAGACAGGCTTACCGGGTACATCTGAACGACAGCTAGAAGGATTGATGACTTCATGTTGTGAGAGCTGTATTCTAACTCATCTTCATCCTCATACAGCTATCAGTATCACATTACAAATTGAAACAATGAAGGATCAGTAAGTTATTTGAGAAGTCTAATAGAAATTACTATGTCGAAAATAATAGCAATTTAAAGATTAAGTACTACACTTAATAATTTATTTTTATTAATTTATTTAAATTAATTTAAGCTGTTACTTGTTAACTTTGAAGGTTAGGAATTGGGACTGATATTATATCTCTATTGGTCTCTCTATACTAGTGGAGTAGGTGTGGTCATTTGACTAAATCATATATTTATCCTTTATTATTGTTGATTTATTTCCTCATCCTATTAATATTTTCTTCCGTATAAGTAATTATCTTGTCTGACCACATGCCATTATGTTTGGCGCTAATGGACGCTGCTTTACCTCTAAAGACAACATTTTCATCATTGACATGTGTCTTCACAAATGACAAAGAAATGTTAACAGATCCTAACATAAGAAGAAGAAAGAACAGTGTCTCTATCCTCACTTACATAGTAGATAGACAAAGATCATTGATCAGTTCACATTCAAAGGGAACTTTCAGTACAGAACAGGTACATGTACATTTACATGTACTTGTATTATATCATGACTATATTGTGCTAGATTTTTAAATACAATTTTATTGTACAATTAACTTATGAATTGTTAGGGTTGTCATGGTTACTTTGTTTAGTTTTTTACAAGGACTAGCAGCTGCTGGTAGCACTGTCACAAATATGACAGATTTTTATAGGACAGCTATATCTCGTAAAATGTCTCGAGTAAGTTGTTTGTAATTTACTTTATTATTTTTATTGTCATTTGAGATAGATTAATGGAAAACCAGTTTAAAATTGGAGAATAAAATTTAAGAGACAACACATAATTATATTCATTAATAATATAACTTTTGTTAATAAAATTAACCACAGTATGTTATGATAAGATCATTATTGTTAATTTATACTTAACATTTTTTAATGATATTATCATTGTTGGTTTATTGCTAAATTTTAAGACTGGAGAGTTGGAAGTAAGTTATGTAACTGCTCAAAAACTCAGAATTCCAAAGCTTCAATAAGTAATTAGAATTGTCTTATGATGTATCTTGTCATAACTAAGTTAATTTATCATTCATGAAAGTTGAAACAACAATAGATTACAGTTGAGAAAGTGGATACTACAGGTTTACATGTAATACAAATATTAGAGTTACCTGATAGTGTACCAGGTGGTAGGGACAATAACAACACATTTAATAAGTTAATAAGTCAGTTAATAGGTTCATAACCATTTCTTGTACGATATCTTTTAATTTTAAAAATACCGAACAAGTAAACTAACATTGCAAAGATGCTGCCAAAAACACTACATAAATGGACAGATGATACATAAATGGACAGATATTTCCATTGATAGAGATAACTTACACAATAGGGCAAACCAGCATATATAATATCAGTTACTATCTGTAATTCTTTCAAAACCATTCTTCATTAAAAGATCCTTATAATCATCAGTAAGGTGAGTATTCTATTAAGATATTTTAAAATATTTTATATTAGAATTATCATTGTACCTCATCAATGTATACTATAGGAAAGTAGATTGTACCATTAATACCTTTAAGTTGTCTGGAGAGAGAGAGAGAGAGAGAGAGAGAGAGAGAGAGAGAGAGAGAGAGAGAGAGAGAGAGAGAGAGAGAGAGAGAGAGAGAGAGAGAGAGAGAGAGAGAGAGAGATGTAATTACCATCACTTTGTTATCATAAAACTAACTCAAATTCATTGGTTTGATTTATTTTGTAGATTAAGTTGAAGTCTTCTATTAAACTGCAGTGTAGCTCCGATCATCTGGTAAATAAAATACAATGTATGATATATGTCCATCCATCTATTTGTAAAAGTCATCTATCAATCTATACTGAATATCCATCGATACATTTATAACTTACAGGATGGACATATACAAATGTATCATGTTTCTCTCGATTAGGAAGAAGATAAGGATCAATTTGATCTGACGTCTGCTCTGGATCTGCATCTAAAAACCGAGGTTTAGATCCATAAACAGGAGCATTTGGTTTCTATGGTAACAGTCACATAACATTAGTGGTAATATTACTGAACCAACCTGGAGTACACCAAGATAAATGAGACCATCGGGACACCAGGATCCCCAGCGAGCATTCTCTGGGTTAGTGAAAGCACTCTTGAATACAGACTGTGGTAACATGTATTGATAACTGTCTAATCCTTTTAGTTTAACTTTATCAATGTATTCCAAGGGAATGAGCGCAAAACATCATCTACAAATCCTGTAAAGATTGTCACCTTCCTTTAAGTTAGGACGAAATACCAACCCCTCTGTACCATTAATTTTATTAGCAGACTCTCCAGGCCACACTCCTAAGTCTTGAAGTCCATCCCATTGCACAAACTCAGCTATTCTGTTAATGTCACCAACTCCAGTATGTATAATACTGGATAAGAGTCATTTATTGATCCATTCTGCTGGATGGAGATATAATTGTTGGTAAGTTCATTTTAAATGAACGAAGAAAAAAATTGCTATGCAACTCTTGAATCAGAGCATCAGTATAATTGAAGACCAGGTCTTTTGCAGGTTGACAAATATATAATTTTGCATCAGTTACATCAAAATAGTTTTTATTAATGGAATACCAAAGTATCCGTAACAAACCATTAGATTTAAAGCCAGATTTATAGCACCCTATATGAAGGAATATTCAAATGACAATCATATGACAGTCATATGACATTTGATATGTTCATTATAATGTATGGTAATCACATGATAAAGCTCATGTAATCACATGACTATACTCTGTAATCACATGATCAGTATTTTGTTATCACTTACAACCATTGGCATATTAACAGTACAAATGATATCATTTTCATTTCCTTGAGAAGTATTCTTCTGAGAAATGGTATGTTTTCGATTGAGTATATTCCAACAGTGTCCTGTTCTTAGATAGATTAGAGTCATTGAAAAACTTATAGCGGTATTCACTATACTCAGAGAAATGATCAAGGAGTTAAGTATTGTTAGCAAACCTATCTCTCTTAATATTGTTAATCAAATACATCATTGTATCTTTTACTATATCTTAATTCTTCTTTCTATTTAACTTTGGTTTACATAAGCATTATTTATTGTCCATAAAAGGTAATATTACGATAATGGTAATAAACAGTTACCAGTTAACAATGTTAGTTAGACAAATCACAAGTTATTACATAAGACATAAGACTATGTTATAGTCCTATAATAGTCCCCAAAGAGATACTCTTTAAGTTACAATAATTACTGTAACTTAAAGAGTATCTTTTTACCTGAAAGAATATGGACCAACTTCTTTAAACCTCTTGGACGTGCACCATTTGCAAATTCTTCAGTATTAGTTAAATTATAAAAATATATATCTTTATATATTGGTACACTGGGATGTTGAAATTGTTCAAAAGTGAGGTGACCAGGCACTATAGTCACTTTCTGAAGAGAAAAATCAAAGAACAGTCATTTTAAAAAGGACTTACTTCTTGTACTTGCTGGGCCAGTAGAGATGGATACAATAGAAAGATAGTTACTGCAGTACCAACTAACATCAATGAAGTTAAGAGACAACATGGAGTTAGGATATACCAACACACTCTACCACAGCTACATTTCATTTTAGTTATGTTGAAGCATCAGCCAGTTGGACAGCAACTAACGTAGGTGGCGTGTTAGCCACACCCACTAATTAGACGACTGATTGAGGGACTGTTATGTGGAGTGAAGAGTGTTTATCCATGCACAAACTATATACGTGTATTCGTGGAATAAAATTATAACCATGCTGTTTTACATAATATTACAGCCTCCTTGTATCACTAACACAGCTAGTAATTTCCTATGTTAGTGGTGTCCTCCAGTGTCTGATGAACCACCCTATTTTTTTAGAATTCCTGTAATCAACCAGCAAACATGTATGTTGTGAATGTACAAAGTCAGGTATAATATTTTAAAGTTAAAAAAAATTCAAATTAATGCAACCTTATGCTGTCACACAGGAGTATGTTTATTAAAGGTATTACTAAACTTATACAGGATGTACAGGTATAGCAGTGGTACAAAAACACTTTGTCAGAATCTCTTGTTCAAACTTCTATCAAATAAAAAAAATAAAATACAATATTATTGAAAAACAGATCCTGAATCATTTGTTTCCGGAACAGATTCATCAAGAATGCTTGATATTATTGAAAACAGATCCAAAGGACTTGTATCACATATGAATCATTTGTTCCTGATAGGACACCAAACATGCTCAATGACTGTATTATAATTCAGTAATATTTTTTATCAGCTATCTGGCTCATTTTAATCACAGTGACATGTAACAAATGCAATTAGAGGAACAGCAAGACACAGACTAGTAGTGTGTGCTTGTATTGAAAATACATGTTAGTAATGATATTAAGAGTGATACTTAATATTATGTTGAACAGGGTGACAAGAAAATTCACCTTCAGGACTTGATTTTTTGATAAGTTAGATAATTCAGACAATATTCTATATTTGTGAAGAGGATGCACCTATAATCCTGTTATTTGACAAGATCAGTCATAGATTTCTCCCTAAGTTTAGTATAATATAATTTAGGTATGGAAGCTGTGGTGAATCTCTTCAGACTATTGATGTAATCAAAACATACCAACCTTTATGTATTCACATGACAAAGACTTCAACATCATTAGTCAAACATATTGTAACAAATAACATTTACGACATCAATTGTTATGTTTAATAGAACTGAGTGTCCATTTGTTCAAGTACAGGTATAAAACATTAGATAAGATGTATGTAGCTAACACATACATCTGTATATTAACAATGTATGTAT
This sequence comes from Gigantopelta aegis, assembly GCF_016097555.1. Classification (NCBI taxonomy): domain Eukaryota; kingdom Metazoa; phylum Mollusca; class Gastropoda; order Neomphalida; family Peltospiridae; genus Gigantopelta; species Gigantopelta aegis. The sequence continues at coordinate 9,124 of NW_024533755.1, read as the reverse complement.
CGCATTCAGAAAACTACATTAAAAGGCACTGCCATTTATAAACTTGTGGGGATAGTGAAATATCAGAATAGACACTACTCTTCATTATACACTCCACAGAAAACAATACTTAATAGTTCTATATCAGTAATACTAATGTATGTGTAAAATTGTATTTTGTACAATCAATCACCAAATAATATAGTATATGTATAATTACATATAATTGCTCCTTCTATTAAAATAATTTACTTTTTGATGACTACTCCACCATGTTTCAAAATCTTGTTGTAACTGAGGTGAATACTACAACTATACTATATGGTCAGTCTGAAGAAATGATTTCAGGTCATTCAAGTGTATACAGACATCATAATGGGAAAGGCATCAAACTACCAAAGATCAGGACATTGTCCCTTCACAAGATATGTGTACAATTGAGAAGTTAATATTAGAAGTACCTGAAGACTTACACCTACTAAAGAGAGATAAAATGGAGCTTCACCTCTTTCCTTATCTCCACTTCCAGAAGGGAGTTGACCCCTGTCCCTTGTTGCTACTGATAACATAGATTTATTATATCCAAAACCTGTTTGACTGGTATTTTTAACTTTGTCCTTATAACTTTATTATTTATCTGGCTTCTCTTGATGTACCATTGCACTTTTTAAAAGCTTAAAAGTTATGCCACCACTTCTTATAAAATTGAGACATAAAATTATGAATGTCCATTTCTGTATTAACTGTTGTTATATAAACAGTCTTAGGTTGACCCTATATAATTAGCTAATTATAGCTACGACAAGGTAAGTCAATAGCCATTAATTGAAGAAAGTTATCCAAACAGCTGGAGGACTTGAAGAACTAAAGGAGCTGTTATAAATTTAGATAACGAAGAATGTTTAGGTAATGATTTTTATTTTTTTAAGCCCTATAAAATTTAGATATGATAAAAATTATGATAATTAGTAATGTTGTTCTAGTTTGCTTAAGTAGAACTAATTTTCAACAGTTTTTAGTTCATCGATGATAGTAATCATATTCGGTATCGTACCTTAATGAGATTCATAAGCGTACACAGAGCCGCCCCACAAGAGACTGAAGACAAAATCTGCAGTACATATAAAAGGAAATGAAAACTACCTTGGATAGGTTGTGGTTGTGGGCCAGCGTTTCTGCAATGCATCAGACCTCTGAGATGGTTACCAGCATACTCTACGGAGTATCCGAAGGCCGACTAGGATAGGGCTGGTAGTCTCCCTTTAAAACGAGAAGAGGCTGGTGTATTTGTGGTTCCCGGTCCTGAATGCGATATTCCCTAAGAGCTGGAATCCCGTACGGCTGTTTTTAAGTTAGGGCGATGCTCCAGCCAGGATTACCTCGCGAAGACGAGGGTTACCAAGCCAGGTGGCGGTCCCAGCTAGCAATAGCAGGGAATCCTGGAGCCTAAGTGGAAGCCTGAGTGGGTGAGCGAGTAGGAATCGTTTGGGCAACACAACATGTTTTTTTTTATTATTTTATAATATAAATCTTAACTTTATTTTAAACTACAAGAAATGTCAGTCAATCCAAAGTAAAGTTAATGCTAATGTGGCACTAAATAGCATAGTTGTTGTCTGCTTGTGTCAGAATATTTGTTTTTATTGTGCTAATTTCATATTACTAATGCAAAAGTATCACTGTCTCTTTTTTATGTTACAACAAATAAAAATCATTAATTTTTGTTGTTTAAAAGGTCATGGTGATGATGAAGTAAGAGAGAAAAGAGAGAGTTCTAATGGCTGGAGTCCTATCCGTGGTGTCTCTCCCACACATCGATTCATGTAATCTCTTTCACTCCATGGCAGCTAACTCTCTATTCAGATGCTTTCCAGACATGGAACTAGAAGCAATTTAACAAAACATTAAATATAATGATATAAAGTAAGTAAGACATTAATTGGATGAACTTATTAATTATTTCTTTATTATAGGGCCTGAGGAAGAGGAGAGAATGAAGAAGTAAAAACTTATGACAAAGAACGAGACAGATTTTTGACTCGAGTTAAAGAGAGAAGGAACATGGATCCATTAGATTTTGTTTCAATTGGAATAGAAGATAGGTTGGTCGGTTCTATTACATTTATGAGGTTATCAAGGTATGGGTGTGTATCTGTTTTGTCTATATGTCCCATTGATCTATTCATCTGTCCATTTGTAGTAAACCAGGTGATTCATCAGTTCAAGTACTTCTATTAGCTGTTCGTCATCGTTGAAGAGGACTTAGGGATATTTCCTCCGTCTTAGCAAAGACCCAGCTATTGTGGGTCAATATGATGTAGTATTGACATTTGCTGACCACAAAGCAGAAAAGTTCTTCTCTCATCATGGATTTACTGATGATCCTATTATAACAGAAGATATAAGTACATTGGTATTTAGTCTGTCATCTTAACATTTTTTATGATGCTACCATTGTTGGTTTATTGCTAAATTTTTAAGACATGACTGGGAGAGTTATGTAACTACTCAAAAACTCAGAAACAGAGCTTCATAAGTAATTAAATTGTTTTTGTAATGTATCTTGTCACTTACTTCATGTTAGTTTATTACATTATTGTTCAACAACAACAGAACTAGTATATTAATATATTAAAAATTAATATATTAAATTAACAATGTGGACATTACTATTACATGTAATACAAACCAATTATATAAGAGTTGCCTGGCAGTGTACCAGGTGGTAAAAATGATTTTATAGACAACATTTAATAAAATAACAAGTTATATAATTGGTTTATAATTATTTCTTGTACAATATTTTATAATTTTATAAATACCAAGGAAAGAAGAAACTAACATAGCAACTGCTGCCAAAAACACTACATAAATGGGACAGATGGTACATAAATGGACAGATGGTATATAAATGGACAGATATTTAAATTGGACAGATGATATACTTGGACAGATGGTATACAAATGGCAAACCATTGATAAGATAACTATACACAATAGGGCAAACCAACATATATAATATCAGTTACTATCTGTAATTCGTTCAAACCATTCTTCATTAAAAGATCCTTATAATCATTAGTAAGTTGAGTATTCTATTAAGATATTTTAAAATATTTTATATTAGAATTATCATTGTACCTTATCAATGTATAATATAGGAAAGTAGATTGTACCATTAATACCTTTAAGTTTGGGTCTGGAAAGAGAGAGAGAGAGAGAGAGAGAGAGAGAGAGAGAGAGAGCAGTGATTATCATCATCTTGTTATCACATAACTAACTCAAATTCATTGGTTTGATTTATTTGTAGATTAAGTTGAAATCTTCCATGAAACTGCAGTGTGGCTCCGATCATCTGATAAATAAAATACAAATGTATGATATATTTCCATCCATCCATTTTGTAAAAATGTCTATCAATCTATACTGAATATCCATTGATCCATTTATAACTTACAGGATGGACATATACAAATGTGTCATGTTTCTCTCGATCAGGAGGAAGATAAGGATCATTTGATCTGATGTCTGCTCTGGATCTGCATCTAAAAACCGAGGTTTAGATCCATAAACAGGAGCATTTGGTTTCTATGGTAACAGTCACATAACACTAGTGGTAATATATTACCGAACCACCTGGAGTACACCAAGATAAATGAGACCATTGGGACACAGGATCCCCAGCGAGCATTCTCTGGGTTAGTGAAAGCACTCTTGAATACAGACTGTGGTAACATGTATTGATAACTGTCTAATCCTTTCAGTTTAACTTTATCAATGTATTCCAAGGGAAATGAGCGCAAAACATCATCTACAAATCCTGTAAGATTGTCACCTTCCTTCAAGTTAGGACGAAACACCAGCCCCTCAGTACCATTAATTTTATTAGCAGACTCTCCAGGCCACACTCCTAAGTCTCGAAGTCCATCCCATTGCACAAACTCAGCTATTCTGTTAATATCACCAACTCCAGTATGTATAATACTGGGATAAGAGTCATTTATTGATGCATTCTGTTGAATAGCAATATAATCTTTTGGTAAGTTCATATTAAATGAACGAAGAAGAAAATTGCTATGCAACTCTTGAATCAGAGCATCAGTATAATTGAAGACCAGGTCTTTTGCAGGTTGACAAATATATAATTTTGCACCAGTTTTGTTAAAAATAGTTTTTATTAATGGAATACCAAGTTTGCCGTAACAAACCAGTTAGATTTAAAGCCAGATTTATAGCACCCTATATGAAGGAATATTGAAATGACAATCATATGATAGTCATATGACATTGAAGAACAAAATTATTTGATATGATGCTCATTATAATGTATGGTAATCACATGATAAAGGTCATGTAATCTAGTACTTTGTAATCATATGATCAGTATTTTGTTATCACTTACAACCATTGGCATATTAACAGTACAAATAATATCATTTTCATTTCCTTGAGAAGTTTCTTCTGAGAAATGTTACGTTTTCAATTGAGTATATTCCAACAGTGTCTTGTTCTTAGATAGATTAGAGTCATTGAAAAACTTATGGCGGTATTCCACTATACTCAGAGAAATGATTATCGAGTCAATTATCATTATCTAACCTCTCACTCTATCTATTTCTCTCTTTCAATGTTGATCAAAAATACAATATAAATTCTCCTTTGTATTTAACTTTGGTTTACATAAGCATTATTTATTGTCCATAAAAGGTAATATTAGGATAATGATGATAAACAGTTACCAGTTAAGGTTGTTAGTTAGTCAAATCACAAGTTATTATACAGGATTATATTATAGTCGTATAATAGTCCAAAAAGAAACTCTTTAAGTTACAATAATTACTGTAACTTAAAGAGTATCTTTTTACCTGAAAGAATATGGACCAACTTCTTTAACTCTTGGACGTGCACCGTCTGCAAATTCTTCAGTATTAGTTAAATTATAAAAATATATATCTTTATATATTGGTACACTGGGATGTTGAAATTGTTCAAAAGTGAGATGACCAGGTACTATAGTCACTTTCTGAAGAGAAAAAAACCAAAGAAACATTCATTTTAAAAGGACTTACTTCTTGTACTTGCTGGGCCAGTAGAGATGGATACAATAGAAAGATAGTTACTGCAGCGCCAACTAACATCAATGAAGTTAAGAGACAACATGGAGTTAGAATGTACCAACACACTCTACCATTGCTACATTTCATTCTAGTTATATTACATCAGCCGATGAACAGCATCTATAAAAATAATGCAGTGTTTGTAGTAGTCTAGCGAGCTACATCCTGCTTATCATGATAAGGACCTCGCTCGCTCGACTATAGGTTGCAGAGGAGGGTGGGGGTATTGAGCCACACCCCTAAGCTAGACAGCTGAGGTGATTAAAGGGAGGTGTTTAATTAAGATGGGGCTAGGTGGTGAAACCCCTCAGGCCTTTTCTGTAAGTTATATTATCAGGTTTTAAATTAGTATGAAGTATTGTAATCATAAATTAATAGTAATAGTTATTAATCATTGTCAATTATCTATTTCTATAAATTATATTTCTATATTATCATAGATAGTGCTACTCTACTATCTATGATATTATAATAATTATGGTATAGCTACCATAGGAAATGTGAGATGTCATCATTAAATCTGGTCTATTGTTTATATTTATACTCCTCTCTATTGTATTACTACTGGTATGAGATAAGATGAGAATAAAGGTTTAGAGGTAAGTAGAATGAATGGACAGATTGACAGATGAATGGATAGATGTTATGAATTAATTGACATAATGTATTGATAACAAACAATATGAGGTAACAATTACTAGATTATATAGGTATATTAAATGTATTATGTATGATTGTAGGAATTGAGATTTGAGGACTACTTGTATAAGAGACAAAATATATGTCTACAACAGAGAACAAACAAAACGGAGATTATACTCACAAGAGGAAGGAACAAAGGAGACACTTTCACCTTTAACTAGTTTGAGTTGTTATAATTAATATTAAAACATTATTATAATTCATTGTTATTATCACTGTTTTTTATATATGTATGTGTCATTAAGTAGTTTTTTTTACTTTCAGTGCTGTAGGTTTTTTGGTTAAATTATCATATTTTATATTATTCATAGCTGTCAAAATAGGGGGTGTTGGCAATTCAATTTTTACGAGCCCCACCCTTCTTTGTGACAGATCACAATGGGTTGACTCACTCGAAAGCTACAGGAAATCCGTTTATTGACACCTTTAATTCTCAATATGCCAACCTCAATTCAGCTCTACAAGATGTATGACAGAATTTTACCAAGGAAGCATTTTGCCGCTAATCTGATAACTGAGTCTGTTATGAGAAGCGAGAATTTTGATGACATAGCTAACGAATTTAAAATTGGATTGAAGTTTACGAAGACTTTAGAGGAAATACAGGAACACTTGTCATTGTCTTGTTAGAATTCTTGGAGGATCTTGGTGGACCAGTAGCAATTGTTGGTAGTAATCTTGCTGCAGAGCTGTCACATTAGCTCCACAGTATTGTGGTACGTCATGTTAGAATGGAATAATTAAGTGTACCTTTAATTGGATTCATGTTTAGGAATTAGGAACTTGTGCAAAAATTTTGAAAATTCCACTGTTATGGAACTAAACAAGCTTTAGTTATAATGTCATAGTTAACACTAGTATTATTTAGTCTCGTCCCCCTGACTGTATACCCCCTTGGGGAGACTTGCTTCAAATTCTTGGTCCTAGTGTCATTAGCATGATGTGAGTGATCATATGACCTTGAGAAAAAATACGTGAATGTCAAGTGACCATCTGTTACTTGTCATGTGACCATTAGTATATATGATTGGATGGAGTTGACATGTCATATAGATGACACTAGGACCAAGAATTTGAAGCAAATATACCAGACTGCCTTTCATCCAGGGTGTATGGCAGTCTGTGGGATAAGTATTATAAGTCAAATACTATGATGAACTATACTTGTAAATTACCAAGTGACCATTCATTACTTGTAAATTAGTTCTTTTGTGACCTTGTGATCATTCCATTTCTATTGTTGTTATAGTACATATTCATTTCCTGTTAATAGTGAAGTATGCTATTACAGTTATTAAATAGTATTCATATCAAAAAAACTCATAGTGTTTGTGTATATCATAATTGGAATATACTTGTATATGAAAATTCATACATTGCTGGTAGGCGGGCTATTTATATGATAGCTATAATTGTATCATTGTAAGAAGGTAGTTCAAACAAGAGAGAATACAAAGTTTACTACGTTATTTTAATTAACATTGTAAATAATTAATATGTTATTTTAACAACCAACTGTAGTTTACATAAGTGGTTACTATGGAATACATAAATTGATATAAATTACTCATTATATAATTTTGTTGTTATGTTATTATAAAGTAACTAGTTAAAGTAATATATATATTTTTCATAATGTTCATGAACTTAAATTTCGCATTTAAATTATCTATACTAATTAGAGTCACACAAACAGTTAAATAATCATCATATTATGACATATTGATCAGTTCTAGTATCATTATCTAATCATTTAAAGTACTGATCTATTCTCATGTTATACACTATATATTAGTAATTAGGGTGTTTCTTAATGGTCATAGCTTTCCTAGTGAGATATTGACCCCACCCATTATTGTAAATTATAGCTCTCATATAATAGTATGCCTATGCTAATTTAAATAAATGAATAATTAATTATATATTAAAGTATCATTTTTATTGTCTTTAGTATAGTATTATTGTAATGTCTCTTTAATTACATTAGATCTTCCCAGTCTATTCAGTCAGTATGGTCCTATCATATGAAGTAGTAGATAAAGAGTTGGGATGATGGAGTTTTCATTGAGGTCTCACAACATATGAACTGATGACTATATAACAGCTGGTTCATTGTCTTGGTTTTATCACTGAGAACAGTGCATCACATTTCACAAAGTGATAAAAGTGGATGTAGAAAGAATAATGATTGTTGTGGTTATGGAAAAGAAAGAATGGGAGTGGAGCTAGTTACAAAGAATTGGTGAAGTCTTTCTTAAAAATGGAAGATCGTTTTTGTCGCTGAATCCTATATTGAAATATCTTTCAAAAGAGAGAATGACATCATTGCCACAAGCAAAAAAGTGCAATGTTTCACCTTGCCCCAGAGAAAGCTAAAATTCGTTATCCAAACTGGAAGATTTGGCAGAGAGCGACCAGAGGCAGTGAGAAACCAGCTAATGGATGACAATCGTGATGTACGTAAAGCTTATACAATTTTTTTGTTAAACTTGATACAATCATTATATAAAACATGAAGTTGACCCAAAGATTATTCAATCAACTGTGCGTAGTACAACACTTCAGAAGGTCACCAACAACAACCCAATAGTGTTTGATTTTAGAAGAGATGACAGTGTTTCTGACGTATTTTTTCTGAGTTGTAAAAAAACCAACACCACTGTACACTGTGGGTTCAACTATGATTCATTTCAAGTAAATTTTGAAGCTCTTGGGAGATGAATCGGAAAGGACGTGTTTAAAAAGGCAATATGAAGATAAAACATGTCAAAATTCCTTACTTAAAACAAGCTCAATTTTGAGAGAACAATGCTCCTTTCCACACTCCTCCCCCCTCAATCTCAAACAGAATCTCTGCAGCTCTTGTCATCTTACTGGAGTCCAGAGCAATCTTTTAATAAGACTACTAAAGCGAGGAGAAGTAAAAGCACTAACATCAACGTAACCTTTGCCAATTACTGGGTTTTCAAAAGTAGTGCTATCTACACTTCCATGATTACAATAAGGTTGTATTGAATTAGTATTTAGTCCTTCCTACAGTAGTATTGGAGAATAGCTCTACTAAATCCAAGCTGTTCACTTACATTGAATGGACAATGGTCAAGTCAATCTTCCAACAGTTAAATTTTGGATCTAGGGGGACTGTATTGTAAGGTATTATTTTAAATATATTCTCCTTTATGATCATATTCAGAACATATTCTGAGAACCAGAAGTATCTCTACTTGTTAAGTTGCTGCATGAAAAAAGAGGATGTTCTAATGAACTTTTAGAGAGGGAAAAGACAAACATGTTTATTTATTTTATTTATAGTATAATTCGAAAAC
>NW_024533754.1:0-38587 GCF_016097555.1 Gigantopelta aegis | reverse complement strand
GTTGAAAGGAACTTCAACATTTCCTCTCTCCCTCACTGTTTTTCCTAGGTATGTTGGATTAAAATGGATAGATTAGATTGAATTGGGCGGGGCAGACAAAGGCTATAAACAGATCTTACCATATAAAATACTCTGTAGAATGGGTTGTCCGGGATTTACAGAACCTCAGTATATTCCCAAACCTGAGTCATCAGCCTCAAGGTCATTGGTCTTTCCTGATGAAGCCATTTGGACAGGACATCCAAGATTCATGTAATCTAATTCCTAATATTAAGATGATTATTGTTGTGTTTAATTAGAACATTGACACGAAATGTTAGAGAAAGACGAGGAGCGAAAGTAGCAATGAACATGCCAAGTAAGAACTATTACTGCTTTTCTCTTAGTTTTTTCTCTCTCTCTCTCTCTCTCCTTCCCCCTAGTATACAAAGATACCTCCACTCCTAACACCATTATTGAGCAAGTTCCAAATGATGATGGCACTGCTAAAATTAATGGAAAACCTGATCATATCTATATGGATTGTATGGGATTTGGAATGGGATGTTCATGTTTTACAGGTATTGGAATGAGTCTATTGAGTAGTAGTACAGTACTGAGGATTAACGTGTATATAATCGAAGTCATAATTAATGGTGTCTTATCAACAGGTTACCTTTCAAGGCTGTGACCTTGAGGAGTCTCGTCATCTCTATGATCAGCTATCATCATGTGCCCCATAATGGTATGTCACATGACATGTATTTAATATACCTATCTCCTCTTAGTTAGCACTATCGGCTGCCTCTCCAATATTTCGAGGATATTTGGCTGATGTTGACTGTAGAGGGGGTACAATAGTTGGCTCAGTTGATGATAGAACACGAGAAGAAAGAGGACTAGAGGTTCGTATGTTAATATTTCATCTCCAGGACCAGTACAGCAGGGTCTGGAGAGTATGTTTACTGATAATATTTTTATTATATCTTCCATCCACTCCAGCCATTGAAGAATGATAAATACATTATACCAAAGTCCCGATATGACTCCATTGATATGTATTTGGCTAATCCTGACTACAACGACAAAGATATATCCATTAATGAGGAAGCATATCAAATCCTGCGAGAAAACGGTGACTATGACATTTGTCATTGACATTACTTGCAAACTGATGTAATATTTATAATTACAGGTATTGATGAAATCTTAGCAAAACATATTGCTCATTTGTTTATTCGACGAACCTATTTCTTTATTTGCTGAGAAACTTGAACAAGATGTTGAGAATGAGTCTGATCATTTTGAGGTAGTCACTTTAGTATAGATAACGTAATGAAATCGATTCCTCCATTAAACAGAATATTCAGTCAACTAACTGCAAAGTATGAGATTTAAACCACCACCACCAAATTCCCCCATGGATGGAGAGTAGAAATTTAGACCAATGGATGGTAACAAATAAACTTAATTGTACTAATAGATAGCTTTTCTCTCTCCCTCTCTCTCTCTCTATCTCTCAATCTCTCTCTCTCTCTCTCTCTCTCTGCAGCTACAAATCACAGACTTTGAAAATGCTGCCTTTGTTGTATTCATTGTCCTTGTAACACGAGCTATTCTCTCATTTAAACTCAATTTTATGATACCAATATCAAAAGTCAGTGTCTCTTATAAAATATCAATAATTTACTATAAAAAATAATTAAAAGATGGAAGAAAATATGAAGAGGCTCAAGTACGAGATGCTGTAACATCGCGAGCTCTTTTATTTTCGTAAAAAGTTTGCTACCAGAAGATGACGAAGATGAAGATAGAGCAGCTGTACAACAGAGCTCTCATGATGATGAATATACTTTAATGAATATTTGATACACTTATAAATGGAAAAGTAAATTTAATATTTAATCCATTCATCTCTACATGCTTTTAGGATGAATTTCCTGGCATTATTCCATGGTCAGGATGTATGTAAACAGTATTGATATTGATGTTGATACAAGGTGCAATATCCTGCAGTATCTGAGGTTTATCTCAAAGAGAGCCTCTGGTATGGGCAATCCACAATCCCATCCATTTATTATTTATCAATGCATTTATCCAGGTGAATTACCAACCACAGCTACTTGGATAAGACAATTTTGTACATGCTCATCCTGACTACAAACATGACTCTGTAGTAGTGATAAAGATCACCTACGATCTTATCACTAAAGTGAGAGCTGTCTCTGAGGGTCAATGCCCCTGCAATGACCTGATCGGAAAAAATTGCATCCAGAACAGACTCTCAACGTCCCACTTTGCCAAGCGTGTCTCAGTTAGGAGTGAGAATGAGGGAGCAGAGCAGGTGATAGTAAGAGTGAGATTCCTAAATGATTATTTTTAAATTGTTTTTTTTTGGTTTGAAATATTTTTTCGTTATTATTTTTTAATGTCCATTGCTATAATCGTTCTATTTATAGTTAGACCAAGTGTATCTTTCTAATATAGTCTCACAGCGATTTCTCTGAGTAAAGGAGAAAAATTAAAAGAAAAAAATTCTCTCATTTATTTACAATAGAAATGTCACTCATTCTCATAAAATTAGTATTACTGAGTTCAACTCATAATTTATTGTCTACTTCAATGGACTTAACATAGACTGAGAACAATATAGTGACAAATCACATGACCTCTAGTGACACAAGAATTTAAGTACATATACTATGTTAACTTTAAAACTAAAGACGATTGTTGATATAATATACTCACCTTGACTGGAGAGATAGTCTGGTACATTGACATAGATTGGAGTTGGTGGTATGAAGCTCTGCATTACATAGCTTCTTGAGCAGTTGGTTGGATGATATTAAGTGATATAGTTCTAATGACTATTGATAAAAAACATTACAGATATGTAATATAATGACAATGATTGTACCCTTTCTCTTTCATAGCTTGTACTAGCTGTCTTAATTCTATATTTAGCTTCAGCTGCTCTATAATATGACAGTCATTATGTGATTAATTCATCTACTTGTCCCATCCATCCATCCATACTTTAGTTGTCCTATAAGTTCACTATTCTCTTCAATTTCAATCAAGTCTCTTAATAAAGGGGGCTGGGTATTTTCTATGGAGTAAGAACGTTAATTATATAATTATTATAAAATATTAATAACTAAACTCTTCTCACAATACGACGATGAGCTCTCACTCGTCTTAATGCTCAGTTTGTCTATCCTTTATATCTTTAGGAGTTGGTTCATACTAGGATGGATGGATGGATGGATGAATTAATGGACAAACAGGCATATGTAGATTAACAAATAGATGGATGAATGATAGATGCATAGTGAGAATTGATAGATAGACAGTAATATAGATGGATAGAGTTCTTACCATCATATAACGACTAAGTTGAATAGGACTCATTTTGATTAGTTGTGTTACATTGAGTTGTTTCCAATTTCTCTTTTCAAACACTTCTCTCTTATGGGGTTGGAGAATTGAGGTCTCAAGCTGTTTTTGTTGCTTGACCATCTCCTGAAGTTTACGAGAAAACCCCCTAACGTGAAGAGACAAGGATACTTGAAAGCATCACTCAGTATTCAGACACTACCTTTGTCCTACATCAGTTGAGTGTGTTAAGGCTGAACATTGCAAAGGAGGTAGAGTAGAAGTACGAGCAACTCTACTAAAAGAAAGAACAATCTATAAATTAATGCTGTAGTAAGAGCTTACCTTCTGTTCTACAGACATCTTAGGTGTTCGGTTACCATAGCAACAAATTAGTTCGTTAAGAAAGGGGTTAAAATACTGCAACGTCTGCAGTAAGTGTAAAGTGTAATTGAGGTCATAGGACCAATAATCCACATGGCAGACCTAGGGGATAAAGAGTTATATGGTTGAAGAATTGAGGGAAGGAAAGGAGAGAAGCAAGTTAAATTTAGAAGAGCTCACTAACTTGCTAGATGGAGGGGAGATGTTACAGAGAAAGAAGGAGGAGGAGTAAGGAAGATATTAACAATAATCTCCATTACATAATGTCTACCTTCTATAGTGAAGCTAGTAATAGAGGATCCAGTATTTTCTAACAAAGATCATTACTTCTTATCAACAGAAGAAGCATTTGATGATGCTATGAGAAAAGAGGTCCATTTTGTTCAAGTTACTAACAAACTGGGATCACTGATAGAAATCACTAAACACTACTTAAAAAGGTAGCTAACAAGTTGAACTGTTGTCATGGTAACTATCAATCATAGTGCCTATAAACATGGAGTTACCTATGATTTACATGATGGTATGTTTGTACCATCAATTGATGTAAGTTTATAAATAATAATTTACTTAATTAATTAGTGTTTTCTTTAGAATCAAGGTACTGAAGAACAGAGGACAAAATGGCTGCATTAGCTCAAAACTATGACATTATTGGAGCATATGCACAGACTGAGAGGGTTCATGGTGAGTTTGATATGACATTACATGAGTTCTGTTCTGTATTGCATGTTACAGGAACCTTTATTAGGGGTCTAGAACTACAGCAACATACGACCCATCTACTGAAGAATTTATTATGAATTCTCCACATAACCTCTATCAAAATGGTGGCCTGGTACTTGTAAGTTTGACCTTTGACCTTTGTGTACTGGCCTTTTAATTTCTTTGTCCTTTCAGGGGGTCACACAGCAACTCATGCTATTGTGGTGCTAGTTGATCACTAAGGGTAAAGACCACGGTATCCATCTCTCATAGTACAGTTAAGGAGTTTAGAAGATCACCGACCTCTACCAGGTTTATTTAATACTAACAAGATAATAATAAATATGTCTACTATTATAGGAGTACAAGTCGGAGATATTGGTCAAAATTTGGCTATTTTACTATGGACAATGGTTTCCTAAGATTGACTAATGTTAGGATTCCACGAGATCAAATGCTCATGAAATATGCTCAAGTATAAGTTATTTATAGTCACTATATAATTACTATATTTAGGTATCACCTGATGGTACTTACTCAAAACCGCCCACTGATAAAATTACTTATGGTACAATGGTGATGATAAGAGTTGGACTAACTTATGTTGCATCAAGGAGACTTGCTAGAGCTGTTACTATAGCAACCAGATATAGTTGTTGTAAGGCGACAGACCCAAAACAGACCAGGGTATGCACAAGTTGTGCTATATTTAGAAACATTTACTATATTTAGTAACATTGATTGTCATGTGTACTATATTTAGTAACAATTACTAATTTTATTATGTAGTCAACCAGAGACTCAAGTGTTGGATTATCAGACCCAACAATTCAAACTCCTCCCACTTTTAGCATCAGCTTATGCATTATCGTTTGTTGGTCAGTATATGTTAAGACTTTATGCTGCAATGACTGGAGAGATTGCCGAGGGTAACTGGGACTCCCTCCCTGAGGTTAGTATTATATTAATTTGTAATATCCTATATTTATATTATAATAGCTTCATGCAACTAGTGCTGGTCTGAAGGCATTTTGTACAGAACTTAGTTCACAAGGAATTGAGGTATTAAACGAAGATAATATCTACCTATATTGTTTAATGTTATATTACTAGTTATGTTCGTCTTTGTTGTGGTGGACATGGATACTCACTAGCTAGGGGTATACCTCATCTTTATGTCGGTTTTTTACTCCATCACAAACTTATGAAGGAGAGAATACTGTCATGTTTCTACAGACTGCTAGGTAAATTGTCTCTCTATCTGTATTTATTTCATTCTCCTGCTATTAGATATCTTCATAAAGTAGTACAACAAAAGTTACCACAATCACAACTACCTAATAATGTCTGTTATCTTGCATCAGACTATCCTAAATACATGGAAAGTGTTGTCCATACTCCTAAACAGTTCTCTGATCTCATGTTTTATTGGAAGCTTATCGTTCAAAGAGCTAAAAAGGTAGTTAATATAATATTGTTATCATTATGATTATTTAATATAGGTTAGTAGAAGTAGCATCATATCATTATCAAGATATATGAGAAGAGGTATGGACTCCATTGGATCATGGGATGGATCTTCTGTAGACTGGAATATAGCTGCTAGAGTAAGCCTAACATCATGTGATTATCATGTGACTATTTCTTTTATAGCTCATTGTCATTATATAGTTTTTTAAAGTCATTTACTCATCAATTGAGACAGCTGATTTATGTGATGTTTAACCTATCTATATTACATGTATTATGTAATATGTATGGAGTATTTGGTATTGTACAATATTCTGGAGAGTTCTGTTGGTAAGGAAAGAGTATGTTAGTTTAAATTATAAAATATTATTGTTAGGATGGATATAGTCCAGTGAACAAATAGTTATGCTAAACACAGTTATATTATCTCTTAAAAAGAAGTGAGGTTAGTGTGGTATTGTTACTGGAATATGATCATTGTCTTTATTTCTCTCTCTTCTCTCTCTCTCTCTCTCTCTCTCTCTCTCTCTCTCTTAGACAAGAAGCTATTCCACTTGTTGATGCATTTGATATTCCTGATGATGTATTGAACTCATCATTAGGTCGATATGATGGTGATGTATATAAAACATTTATATGAGTGGGCATTGAAAGCACCTAGAAAATAAAACTGAGGTATAAATGTTCTCAGAGAGCAAAGAGACTATATATTATATAGAGAGAGAGAGAGAGAGAAAGAAAAGAGTTTCTGTCAACTGTATGTTAGTTTAACTAACTGGAAAATCTTTGAATCTTGGTTCAAATTTATTTACTACGCTAATGGACAGAATAATATAATAAAATGTTTTTACATTGTATGTGACCTAAAATCTCTTCCAATTCTTGTGTCTATAAAGTTAATAATTGTTACATTGTGTTATTTCTCTATTAGGTTCATAATACTTATCAGAAACATTTGGAAACATTGCTCAAAAAAAACAAAGTCCAAGTTGTGAAGAATAGATCTTAACTATGTAATATTATATAGTTATGTTAATTGGGTTGTCATTATTATTAAATTATTTTTTAAATTAAATTGTAAAACGCGTTGATCGTTTATATAATAGCCCTTAAGAGCTCAAGATGGCGATTAGGGAATTGATGTTGGAGAGAGAGAATAGTAAGCTAAACTTAGAGGAGCTTACTAACTTACTAGATGGAGGGAAAGAGTTACAGAGAAGAGAAGAATGATGTGTAAGAAATATCGCAACACATTCTAAGCACAGCTTTTAACTAGCTGCATATATTTAAGAGATTTTTCTCAACAGTGAAGCTGATTTTAGACGATCCTGTATTTTGCAAAGATGATCATTACTTTCTGACAGTAGATGAAGCATTGATGATGCCTTGAAGAAAAGTGTTCACATGGTCCCTCAGTTTTCCCAAATGACAAGTCCCACTGTCAAACGTCTGTTTGGGACGTAAGCAATCGCCCTAATAGTTACCATAGAAATTATCCATTTCTGTAGTCTCACAAATGTGGATATGCCCATTCACTCTTCACGAGCTCATGTTTATACCTGCTATTAATGTGAGTTATAGTGTGTTCTTGATCCTAGACTACTCCTGTCAAATGTGTTTGAAAATGATCTGGTGGAATTGGATGACCCTGGTGAAATTCTTTTTTCTTGTTTTAGAAGCAAGGTACTGATGAACAAAGAGCAAAATGGCTTCAATTAGCTCGCAATTACAATATCATTGGAGCATATGCACAGACTGAGTTGGGTCATGGTGAGTTTGATATGACATTTGCAGGAGCTTCGTTCTATATTACATATTACAGGAACCTTTATTAGGGTCTAGAAACTACAGCAACATACGGACCCATCTACTGAAGAATTTATTTTAAAAACTCTCCAACGTTGACTTCTACCAAATGGTGTGGTGTGGAGGATGTGAGTTTAAAAGTTAAATTTTGAACCTTGATCCTTGAAATCCATCCTTTCAGTGGGTATCATAGCAACTCCATGCTATTGTGGTTGCTAGGTTGATCACTAAGGGTAAAGACCACGGTATCCATCTCTTCATAGTACAGTTAAGGAATTTAGAAGATCATCAACCTCTACCAGGTTTATTTAATACTAACAAGATAATAATAAATATGTCTACTATTATAGGAGTACAAGTCGGAGATATTGGTCCCAAAATTTGGCTATTTTTGCTATTGACAATGGCTTTCTAAGATTGACTAATGTTAGGATTCCACGAGATCAAATGCTCATGAAATATGCTCAAGTATAAGTTATTATAGTCACTATATAATTACTATATTTAGGTATCACCTGATGTACTTATTCAAAAACCACCTACTGATAAAATTACCTATGGTGCTATGATAATAATGAGGGTTGGTATAGTTTTGACAGCTACTTGCTCTGGCTAAAGCTGTTACTATAGCAACCAGATATAGTGTTGTGAGGCGACAGACACAAAACAGACCAGGGTATGTATAGGTTGTGCTATATTTAGTAACAATTACTAATTTTAGTATATCTATTATGTAGTCAACCAGAGACACAAGTGTTGGATTATCAGACGCAACAGTTCAAAACTCCTCCCACTTTAGCGTCAGCTTATGCACTTTGTTTTACGAGTCATTTTATGAATAAAATGTATTCTGAAGTAATGGAGGCCATTGCCGAGGGTAACTAGACTCCCTCCCTGATGTTAGTATTATATTAATTTGTAATATCCTATATTTATATTATAATAGCTTCATGCAACTAGTGCTGGTCTGAAGGTATTTTGTACAGAACTTAGTTCACAAGGAATTGAGGTATTAAACGAAGATAATGTCTACCTATATTGTTTAATGTTATATTACTAGTTATGTCGTCTTTGTTGTGGTGGACATGGATACTCACAGCTAGTGGTATACCTCATCTTTATGTCAATGCAGCTGCTTACCCAACTTATGAAGGTGACCAATACTGTCTTGTCATTGCAGACTGCTAGGTAAGTTATCTCTCTATCTTTATTTACTTCATTCTCCTGTTATTAGATATCTTCATAAAGTAGTTCAACAAAAGTTACCACAATCACAACTACCTAATAATGTCTGTTATCTTGCATCAGACTATCCTAAATACATGAAAGTGTTGTCCATACTCCTAAACAGTTCTCTGATCCTCATGTTTTATTGGAAGCTTATCGTCAAGAGCTAAAAGGTATTAATATAATATTGTTATCATTATGATTATATAATATAGGTTAGTAGAAGTAGCATCATCTCATTATCAAGATAATATGAGAAGAGGTATGGACTCCATTGGATCATGGGATGGATCCTCTGTAGACTGGACTATAGCTGCTAGAGTAAGCTAAGATCATGTGATTATCATGTGACTATTTCTTTTATAGGCTCATTGTCATTATATAGTTTTAAAGTCATTTTACTCATCAATTGAGACAGCTGATTTATGTGATGTTAACCTATCTATATTACATGTATTATGTAATATGTATGGAGTATTTGGTATAGTACAATATTCTGGAGAGTTCTGTTGGTAAGGAAAGAGAGTATGTTAGTTTAAAATATAAAATATTATTATTAGGATGGATATATGTCCAGTGAACAAGTAGGTATGGCTAAAACACACAGTTATATTATCTCTTAAAAGAGGTGAGGTTAGTGTGTACTGTTACTGGAATATGATCATTGTCTTTATTTCTCTCTCTCGCAGACAAGAAGCTATTCCACTTGTTGATGCATTTGATATTCCTGATGATTTATTGAACTCAGCATTAGGTCGATATGATGGTGATGTATATAAACATTTATATGAGTGGGCATTGAAAGCACCTAGAAATAAAACTGAAGTATTAAAACTTTTTATTGATGTATAACATGTTCTCTCATCTATTAGGTTCATGAGACATATCAAAAATATTTGAGGCCATTGATCAAGAAAACTAAGGCCAAATTGTAAAGGATCCTATTTGTGTTGTTAATTAATCTTTAATTAATATTATTAATAATTAATAAGCTAACAAGCGACATGATGATGACTGACAAAAGTTATATGGTCGAAGAATTGAAGAGGGAGAGAGAGAGGAGCAAGTTAAATTTAGAAGAGCTCACTAACTTGCTAGATGGAGGGAGATGTTTACTGCAAAGAGAAGAAGGATGAGTAAGGGAGATATTAACAACAATCTCCATTACATAATGTCTACTTTCTATAGTGAAGCTAGCTGTAGAGGATCCAGTATTTTCTAACAAAGATCGTTATTTCTTGTCAACAGAAGAGGCATTTGATGATGGCATGAAGAAAAAGTGTTCAATATGTAATAGTATCTAAGAATCTAGATCTACATGACAAAAAACTATCTCAAGAAGTGAGTTAATTTAGTAAATACTAAAGCAACTGTTCATTATCTCTACTTTAGTGCTATTAACATAGAATTTCCAACATCCCTTCATGAACTTATGTTTTACCTACACTTGTGGTAATTTGAGGTGTTTCTAAATGGATCTCTCACTCTTTCTCTCTCTCTCTCTCTCTCCCTCTCCAGAAACAAGCCACTGTCGAACAGAAAGCAAAATGGCTACCACTAGCTTTCAATCATGATATCATTGGAACATATGCGCAAACTGAGATGGGTCATGGTAACTTTTGCTATGACATGTTACAGGGTTTTACTTATCTTTTAATATTACAGGAACCTTTATTAGGGGTCTAGAAACTACTGCAACATACGACCCATCTACTGAAGAATTATTATGAATTCTCCGACATTAACCTCTATCAAATGGTGGCCTGGTACTTGTAAGTTTGACCTTTGACCTTTGTGTACTGGCTTCTTTGTCCTTTCAGTGGGTCACACAGCAACTCATGCTATTGTGGTTGCTAGGTTGATCACTAAGGGTAAAGACCACGGTATCCATCTCTTCATAGTACAGTTAAGGAGTTTAGAAGATCATCAATCTCTACCAGGGTATTTACTACTAACAAGATAATAATAAATATGTCTACTATTATAGGAGTACAAGTCGGAGATATTGGTCCAAAATTTGGCTATTTTTCTATGGACAATGGTTTCCTAAGATTGACTAATGTTAGGATTCCACGAGATCAAATGCTCATGAAATATGCTCAGTATAAGTTATTATAGTCACTATATAATTACTATATTTAGGTATCACCTGATGGTACTTATTCAAAACCACCTACTGATAAAATTGCCTATGGTACAATGGTGATGATAAGAGTTGGACTAGTTAACTATTCCTATGTTATTTTATCAAGAGCTGTTACTATAGCAATCAGATATAGTGTTGTGAGGCGGCAGACCCAAAACAGACCAGGGTATGCACAGGTTGTGCTATATTTAGTAACATACCAAGTTCATAACATATGTACTATATTTAGTAACATTGAGTGTCATGTGTGCTATATTTAGTAACAATTACTAATTTTTATTATGTAGTCAACCAGAGACTCAAGTGTTGGATTATCAGACCCCACAATTCAAACTCCTCCCACTTTTAGCATCAGCCTATGCACAATGCTTTGCAGGTCATTTTATGAACAAAATGTATTTTGAAATGACTGGAGAGATTGCCGAGGGTAACCTGGACTCCCTCCCTGAGGTTAGTATTATATTAATCTGCAATATCCTATATCTATATTATAATAGCTTCATGCAACTAGTGCTGGTCTGAAGGCATTTTGTACAGAACTAAGTTCACAAGGAATTGAGGTATTAAAAGAAGATAATATCTACCTATATTGTTTAATGTTATATACTAGTTGTGTCGTCTTTGTTGTGGTGGACATGGATACTCACTAGCTAGTGGTATACCTCATCTTTATGTTTGCTTTACTTCCTCACAAACTTATGAAGGAGAGAATACTGTCATGTTTCTACAGACTGCTAGGTAAGTTATCTCTCTATCTGTATTTATTTCATTCTCCTGCTATTAGATATCTTCATAAAGTAGTTCAACAAAAGTTACCACAATCACAACTACCTAATAATGTCTGCTATCTTGCATCAGACTATACTAAATACATGGAAAGTGTTGTCCATACTCCTAAACAGTTCTCTGATCCTCATGTTTATTGGAAGCTTATCGTCAAAGAGCTAAAAGGTAGTTAATATAATATTGTTATCATTATGATTATATAATATAGGTTAGTAGAAGTAGCATCATCTCATTATCAAGATAATATGAAAAGAGGTATGGACTCCATTGGATCATGGGATGGATCCTCTGTAGATTGGACTATAGCTGCTAGAGTAAACCTAAGATCATGTGATTATCATGTGACTATTTCTTTTATAGGCTCATTGTCATTATATAGTTTTAAAGTCTTTTACTCATCAATTGAGACAGCTGATTTATGTGATGCTAACCTATCTATATTACATGTATTATGTAATATGTATGGAGTATTTGGTATAGTACAATATTCTGGAGAGTTCTGTTTGGTAAGGAAAGAGAGTATGTTAGTTTAAAATTATAATATATTATTATTAGGATGGATATATGTCCAGTGAACAAATAGGTATGGCTAAAACACCGTTATTTTATCTCTTTAAAAGAAGTGAGGTTAGTGTGTATTGTTACTGGAATATGATCATTGTCTTTATTTCTCTCTCTCTCTCTCTCAGACGAGAAGCTATTCCACTTGTTGATGCATTTGATATACCTGATGATGTATTGAAATCAGCATTAGGTCGATATGATGGTGATGTAATAAACATTTATATGAGTGGGCATTGAAAAGCACCAAGAAATAAAACTGAGAGGTATTAAACATTTTATTGATGTATAACATGTTCTCTCATCTATTAGGTTCATGAGACATATCAAAAATATTTGGGCCATTGATCAAGAAAACTAAAGCCAAATTATAAAGGAGCTATTGTTGAACAATTTTGTAATTTTTAATATATTTTGATTGAGGGGGTGTGACTTTTTAAAAAATGGCTCAAGAGGAACAGCATGCTCCTCCAGTTGGAGATGTTGCTGGAGAGAGTCCTGACTTACCTCATTTCAACCTGAAGTACCTTTAAAATGGTCAGAGTTTGTTTGGTCTCTTGAGAAAATGAGACAACCGTCCATACTCGAGAAAAATGACAGAAAGGTTTGTACACTAATTGTCATATTTAGTTTCTCATAATGTCATGATCTCTTTTAGTGATTGGTTTCGTATTAATCATTAGAAAAATGGTATTATTAGGATGTCAACTTTATTAGATCACCAACCTGCTTCAAGAGATGTTTAGTATTGATATCATACTACTATAGTTACATTTATACCCCATTCTATAATTTTTGTCCATTCATTCATTCATTTATTTTAGCATGGTACCTTTATCATGACAATGGAAGATATCAGTCAAGAGATGGCACATCGACCACGTTACTGGGAGAGACTCATCATAGTCTTAGCTCAAACTATTAGAGGTAAAGAGACACCTGGAATAAATTATACAAGTGAGGTTTCATTCATTTATTTATTTTTATAACAACCATCCATCCATCCATCCATTCATTGCTATAGAGATGTACAGCTGCTCTAATGAACTGTTGGTTTGGTATTCAACAAAAATGTTGAGTAAGTTCCATTATAATTATTATTAAAAATTAATTAAAACTATTAAAAATGTATTAGTAAAGATCAGGGTTTTACTCCTGGTGTATTGTATCATTTAAAACTACCAGAGCTCCTGGACTTATACTGACGGAGAAAAATAAATACCTTTCACCCTGCTACTAAGTAATAATGGATGGATGAATGGATGAATGGATAGATGGATGGATGGATGGATAAATTAAACACAAAATTAATGATTAGAAATATTGTCTTCTTAGTCAAGATATATTGAATGTTTCCATGGCGATACAAGCTATCCAATCAAACGCCTCAGAGATTTATAATGCTGCCCAGTTGAGACTGTCACCTGAAATAATTCCTCAATTCTCTCAGAAGACACACCCACTTTATCAAATATTTTTAATTCTCTTTTCAACTTCAACATTCAATCGATGACATCATTAGGTTTGACTCCACCCACTGAAACTACAATTGAACATCACAGATCCGACAAATCAGTATTTCTACTCAATTAGCCTGTTTACAGACGACATTGCGAGTATGTCCCTGACATCAGAAGTAGCTAATGAGATCTTACAATTATCATTTATTTTCTCCACTCATCCGACTGAATTTGAGCAATGTATGAGTTGTTGGTAAATATAACTTTATTATGTAACCCTTAAAGAAACCAAATAATGACCTACTACACAGCTCTACTCAGAATTAACAAACTCTTTAAGAATGGGTCATTCACGTTTGAGAACAGAGCCGAACATTGCTACTAGACTAATGAGTCTGGTTTACGTTCTCTTGGTCCTCACATCCAGTCACCATCTCCCTCTCCATCACAGTGGACTTTATTAGACAGTATGTCGATATTCTCATGACTGTATTGTACTGAAGGATATCTCTCCGACAACCCCAAAAGAATTCTTTGATCAGCTGATCGAATTCATTTCATCTCTGTAGTGAACGAGGTATCAAACCAAGTGAAGCCATTCAAGTGAACCTGCCAAATCGGTTGGCCCATTTTTCGGTGTCCACAGTCATTCTGTTTTTCTTATCGACTCTTGGAATTTGGGGTATCTCTCCGTTTGTTCTCAACACAAAAACCACTCCTTACAGAAGGTATACATCATATGGTTAATGTTGGCGTCTTTTTCCCACCTATTGACAAAGTCGTCATCCAAGAAAGAGCCGCCATTGTTCATTATAGTTCTTTGAAAGTATGTGAGAGTATACTAAACGACATCATTTTGAATTACCTATTGGAGAACCTGAATCACATGACATGTCACATGATGACTATGAAGAAAGAAGAAGATATTTCCAATAGAACCTACTGAGGTGAACGTCTTAGAGCTAATGATCTGCGCACTTTGGTACTCGTACGACTTCTTGAATTAGCATGTGCTATGGTATAATATTGTAATCGCCATGGTTACATGTATCTTTCTCTCTCTTTCATTGTTAGGTGAGAATGGTGATAACATATGTTATCTATTTGCATCTGTCATACCACGCTCTTTTCTTCATCCCCCGCCCATTAATGTTCCCAAACAGAACCTAGATAAGCTGAGAAGTAAGTTGGTAACTTGGCAATCATCTTTAGCACCTATATAATAATTAGATTTTTTGGAGAGGAACCTCCCTCATATCCCACGTACATCTCTTGGAGAGTTGACAAGAAAACTATTGGCCATACAACTTCTCTCCTTGTCTACTTTATCGCTAGGAGAATGAAATGGCCACACCCTTTCAATTATGTGTGGTATTGTTTCTTCCTAAATTATTAAAAAATCTTGATTTAATGAACTTCTCTGATGAAGAGAAAATGGCAACTCACCATCAATGTCCTCAGCATTACTAAAGGTATGGGTGATATTATTGTTCATTCATTCTGTTTGTCTGTCGGTGTTAGACACTCTGGAAGCTGGTCATAATATTGAAGAGTTTATTTCTCACGGACTAGAGTTATTATCATATCTCCTACCTCCCTCAGTCTCATCAGATGATTTGAAGTAAAAAGAGAGATTGTACCAAATTATGCATTACTTTCTTTTACTTAGAGCTTTTATTGAGCAGCTGATTCAACAACTTGTCAGTTCTGGACAGACTTCTCTCCTCTTTTTTATTAGAGTAAGTAATTATAATATAGTGCAGCTGTTTCTATTCTAATATATGTAGAATGCTTGTGTTTATATGAAAAACCTGTTTTCCTGAGGAAGTGACAGACATTCAACAACTCTTTTATACGTTAGTTTTCAAAGGCAAACGAAATGTAAGTACAATTATTGGACTATTGTTAACTGAGTGTTGTTCTCTACAGGAATCAGATGTATCTTTAGAATTGGTCGTGATCCTTTGAAAGATAATTTGTACTCAAAACTGAGGAACCATTTATATGACTTTGGACGGGGGAAACTTTCCGGAAGACAGCTTCAAGCCCTTTGTGAGGTACAATGAAAGATGCTGTTATTATCTGATATATTACATCTTTTCTTTTGTCAACAATCTCATTCTTTCAGCTTGTGATGTCCATAATGGATCTTACAAAGACCACTCCCAACAGTAAAATTAGTATGGAAGAACAGGATATGTCAGATGAGGAAAGAGAAGAAAGAAGAAAGGGCACGAGAGATAGAGTTAGAAGTTATGAAACGATTGATACAGCCGTCTATTATACAATAGATGAAGCATTGACTAAGCAAAGGTAAGTGAAAGTTAATAAAATAATTTAATTGTGGCATATAAAGGGTTAATAAAACGTTTATCTATCTATCTATCTATCTATATATATATATATATTGGAGTGTCTGACTGTACTATAATTTGACACCATTTGTATTTATATTGTGTTTAGATTTAAAAAAGATTTTGGGGAAGTTTGTCGAGCAGAGATAGGAAGATTAACACTTTTCAGGTGAGTTAAGATTAACCTTCAATACAACTACTCTATTATTTTAGGACACTATTTTCTGAGAAACTCAGTACATTTGAGGATTGTACTAGTGATGAATTATTTAGCATTTTCAAAAGGTATTCAAACCAGCTACCACTGTTGTATTTACAGTATTAACTATTATAGTAAGTTTCCTTTGGAAGTACTCAAACTGTCAAAAGACAATGGAAATTCTTTCAATGTGTGCTATGAGATTGAACATATGCAGGTATCAGAGAGAGACAGAGAGAGGGAGTACTAAGTAAGAACGTACAGGAACTTACTTTTGTAACTATTAATAGGTCCCACGTTATGATGTCCTAAAGAAGTTATTAACTAACCAAATCAAAAAATACTTGACTGCTCCAATATCTGAACTCAATGTTGCCATGGAAACATCTGAAAAAGAGGGGAAAAACTTTTGTCTGCAAGAGAGAAATATCTTGATAATATGATAGCATGCTTACCTCGAAATATGGAGGATACAAAGAAACTAACAGAAGATTGTGAATACAGCATACGATTTTGGAATGAAGTAAGGTATCCAGAGATCTGGCAGGAAGTCCCTTTATTGTGTGTTACATTGACCACACCCCTTATTAACTACACACAGCAGAGTGTGGACTTCCTACCAGCTGGACACTCAAAAGATGTATTGTTATTATCTTCATGTTTTTTGTAGCCATTTACTTTATCAGTTACAACTGATGGATCTCATAGTATTGAGGAGAACATGAGACAGTCATTGTTGTCTTTATATAGTGAATTTTCTGATATCTTAAAACAACTGGGAATTACTCATGTGAGTCAAAATCATGTGATCTATCATGTGACAGTTGTGTAACTTGATTTAGGTATCCGTGAATGGTGAATTGGTCAAAAGTGTAGAAACTATTTGATGAAGCACTTACATTAGCTGAATTAAAGGTTCCTTTAACTTTTTATTTATCATTTATTTATTCCATCTATGGTGTGTTGCCTGTCAATTTAGGGTCAGCGTTCAGTTGCCGTGAGAACTATTGATCATAAACTTGATGGAACCAAAGGAAGTAGACTTCATGAAAGGAAGGTTAAGGACCAGAGAGAGGAGAGAGAGAGAGAGAGATGCCTTCCCTTATTTTCCAATTATAGGTAGCCTTGTTGTCTCAAGAAGATGAAATAGAAACTTACTTTGATAAACAAGTAATAATAATAATAATAATAATAATATAAATAATAATAATAAATATTATAAATAATAATAATAATAATAATAAATATTATAAATAATAATAATAATATTAATTTATTTTATTAAGGCAAGAGCTCCCATTAAGCCCAAAACATTTAATGTATCATTAAATGTTCGTTTCTTTGATTGTTCCAAGTAAGTTTATCTATTTTGTATCTAGTACAGTATCTGTGTGGTCTCCGTCCACTAGGTGCTGTGGTAGTCAAATTATCGGCTGCTATGCTCCCTCTGGAGAGCACTGTGAAAGACCACTAGAGGTGAAATATGTCACATACTATCACATGATTTCAACACATTATCTTTACATTAATAGATTGGTCTACGAACTGATAGTGGTTTCCTGTCATTATATGATGAAGATGGAACAGAAATAGAGAATTGTGAAATATTATTATGTGAAGAAGGTTATTACATTCATCCACTACCCTATCCATCCATCCATCTATCTAGGTCTCTATATCTTCAAGTCTTATACTAATGGTCATCCATATGATACCTCACAAGTATGGGTTCCAGATATTCACAAAATACTAGAACTGGGTCCTGACAACACATCATCTCTAGTACCAGCTGTTATTGTACCACAAAATTTCCCAAACCAGAGAACCTGGAATCTTCTAAGAAGGTCTGCAAGTCTTATTATCATGTGACTATATTGTCTATCATGTGACTAGATCAATTCAACCTGAGGTAACTGGTAGTATTTTAACATGTCGTTACGACTTCTCTCCAGAATGGAGAAGTTATTATGATCACAGGTATATTAATTGATAATTTATTAATTAATTATACAGACCAAGTAGTTATTAATAGTTATTAATTCTATATTTTGTTATAAAGACCTGAGAAAGTTCGTTGTGGCATTGACATGATACTACAGCCGGGTTCTCCATTAGTAGTTCCTCTCATAAACCAGTCTTTACTAGACAAACGATCACGAGTAACAAAGGTATTTTCCACCCACTCTGTCTATCTATCTGTCTATCTGGTCTGTCTGTCTGTCTGTCTGTTATTGTTATCTGCTCAGGATTTAGCTGGTCTGATATTTGATGATGTTATGCAGAGCTTAATAGAAGATGGAGACTTAAAACAGTTTAGGTAACACACACACACACACACACACACACAAGTTATAATATAGTTTGTATATGTTATTTATGACAGGTTTCTTGGTAAATACCTCTCACAGTATATTAGTATGCTCATGGAAACTGGAGAAGGTCCTGCAAATGTGATCAATGAGGGATTTGACTATGAACGTTGGAGAAGAACTCAAGATAGAAATGAGAGGAGACTAGCTCAGTCTGTTATGTCCAAGGAGGACATGTCCACCATCTTGTTGAGTTTATGAATGAGAGAGTTAAAAAATGGTGTCTTGATGTTAACGTGCAGGAAATGTGTCAGCATAGTCACAAAGTTACATTACAATTAAAAGGTAATTAAATTTTTATCAGTACATTATGAACTCTACTGGTATAATCTTTAAAAGGTATATTTAGAGAAAAAAGTGACAAAGAAAGACTTATCTTTGTATAACAAGGTCAGTGATAGACAGATGAATAGAGAGATGATGGATAGACAAATGGATGGATAACTTATATGAGAGATAAATGGATAAATGTCTACTATTCAAAGGCTTCACACATGCAGACTGATGTAGTTATCTAAATAATACTTACTATCATGTCTTATTAGTTTCAAGAAGTCAGAGGAGCTATTACACAATGTATTTATATAATTCCTATAAGTGCTTTACCAAGATTAACTCAAGAAGAAATAATTCATTGGATATTTCAGAATGAAGATAGGTACACACAATAGAATCATATACGTGTACATGTGACTCTCTCTCTCTCTCTCTCTCACTCTCAAGAGTATGGAGGTACCGAGGAGGTAGGTGTGTCATGAGACTTTGTCGCAGTTTATGGCCTTTATGGAGACGGTATTTAAATATGGAGGTAAACCAGTATATCCAGGTGTGGCAGCCTTTGTTCTTCCAGCCAGTTTGAGTAAGGTATTTGAAATAAACTTGGCTCATCACTTTAAGGTATACACTACATCATATGACTACAATACCTATCATGTGACTATCACATGACAACTTTTGTTCCAAATGGGTTTTCTTAATTCCATGCACTCTAAAGGTGGAGAACATGATTGTTATTCAGTTGGTGAGATGGCAGTCCCCTGTGTACGACGAACAGTTTGGAAGAGGATGGAGAGGAGATACGATGGGGTACCTTCTAAATTAAACTGTTATGAAATGGTTGTGGGTTGGGTCAACCCAAGGTAAATGTAAATTTAAATGACTTCTTATCTTATATTTTTTCCTAGATATCAGAAATTAAATTTTAAGTGTCTCTATGTATTTTGATATTCTCAGATATGGTAAGACCTATTATGGTACTTGGGATTTAGCTAGAGTTTATAATGTACTCTATATTGCTTGTTTTATTATATGATGATCTTCGCTCTTCTCTCTTTCCTTTCTTCTCTCTCTCTCTCTCTCTTTCTCTCTCGGCTCTCGTCTCTCTCTCATACACACACTCAACTAGACCTGCTAGATATATCATGTGTGACCATGTTACAAGGAAGTGTTAGAAAGAATTATTTATAGCAATCCTCTTCTCCGTGCTCTTCAAAGACTTAAACTGGTTCGATATATGTTTGGAAAGAACAAACATCCTATTCAGTTCAATACAGGTAATACAGGTGATCGATATAAGTTAATGTTCAAGAACAAGAAATTATTGTTTTTTCTTTTTTCCTTTTTATGCCCAGCAGACTGGAGGGTCTGAGCAATTTGAACAAGTAGTCTTCCTTGCTTGGCCAATGAGGTTATCCCTCTGGTTATATACACTAATGAATTCTGTCTTTGGATGGTGTGGACTAAGACAGACAGTACACCTCAGAAAATTAAATGGAAGAAAAAATATTTGATGGAGTCCATCAAAAAAATTATAATGTAATTAATTTGTCATTTTTACAAACTCATTCATTTAAATCTCTTGTGTTTAATTAATTAAAAATTCTCAAATTTAATAGCTCTATAACACATAACTTGATATTCAAGATTCAGCTCATCTTCGTTGTCAATTCCTTTAAACTCTCTGTTTCTTCTAACTCAAGAATTCCTTTCTCAATTTCTCATCTGACATCTCTTTAAAATAGAAAATATTACATCGTAGCTTTGCAATCCAAGCACTTTATCTTTATGGTGAAGAAAAAGGACTCTGTTTTTTGTGTACTGGCACCAAAATTTTTTCCAAGCTTGAATATATTAGGATTAGGATTAAAGGTGGTTTTAAACCTTCTTCCATAATGGTAAGATGGTGCTACTACTTGAGATCACTAGACAAACTCCTCCAGTAGGCATGCAATGTAAATCATTTTGAGTGTAGCCAATTGATCAGGAAGATGATGGATAGAAGCACAGAACAGTACTTTGTTGTATTGACTTGCTTGATAAGTTGGATTTTTATAAAACTCTGAACATGTTGCTAAGACTGGCTTTACACCATGTCAATTGGTTGCTTGAACAAGCATCTTCTCACTGGTTCAACTACACATACCAGAGTCTCAAGACCCTGAATGAAGATGTTTAATATCAACATCAAAAAAAACAAGACTGTAACTCCTAACCTGTTTTCTTTACTAATCATTTCAGCTACTGTACCAGTACCTCCTCCAATTCAGCTAATTTATCAGTAGATTTAAGATCAAGGTATTTGATTGCTATATCTGTAAATCCTTCATGAATACAATCATACAAGTCATCATATTGATCAGCACATTTGTTTATAATGAGCATCTAGTATAATAATAAGATGAATATATTATTAATTTTATTGTGGTATACTGTTCTAGGTTGTGACTATAGTGCTGAAAACAAGTAGCATACTTCAATGGAAATTAACATTGACTGATCAACATTGTATTTCTTCCCACTATATATATATATATATATATATATAATATATATATATATATATATAATATAATATGTATAATCTTATATTACTATAATCATTATATAATTATAATAAATTTATACATAATATTTCAAAAGTATATACGAGATATATATCGCGAGGTAGATAATTGAGGGCGTAGTTGTTTCTACTATAAGTCCCACCCACAAATTTTTACATATAATATTATTATTATACAATAACCGTCTGTTGTGTTACAGACTGACTGTTGACTGAGTTTAAGGTTTAGGATTTATATTAGACACACAACCCCTCACTTCTAATAATTATCTACCTCGCGATATATATCTCTAACGACGATGATACCCAGCGTATGTAAGTTAAATGTTCTCGTATATACTTTTGAAATGTTATGTATAAATTTATTATAATTATAATGATTATAGTAATATAAGATTATACATATATACATACTATATTGTGTAATATATATATATATACTAAAGTATCTAAGTCTGTTGAAGAGTGCTTGATATCGTTTAGACAGAGCGGGTTAGAACAGAATTGAAGGACAAAAGAACTGAGCTCTTGCTTTGTTGCTGTACATGTTACTCCGAGTTTTCACACGTTATGTGATCATCAGATATAAATATATATATATATATATATATATATATATATCTATATATATATATATAGATAATATCTGTATGTATATATATATATAATATATATATAATGTGGGTGTGTGTGTGGTTGTTGTAGTGGGAAGAAAACCATGTTGATCAGTTAATGTTAATTTCCTTTGAAGTATGATATTTGTTTTCAGCACTGTATACCAACCTAGAACAGTATACCACAATAAATATTAATATAATATATTCATCTTATTATTATACTAGATGTCTATTATGACAAACGTGCTGATCAATATGATGGACTTGTATGATTGTATTCATGAAGGATTTACAGATATAGCAATCAAATACCTTGATCTTAAACCTACTGATAAATTGGCTGATATTGGAGGAGGTACTGGTGCAGTAGCTGAAATGATTAGTAAGAGAACAGGTGAGGACTTACAGTCTTGTGTTTTTTGATGTTGATATTGATCATCTACATTCAGGTCTTCAGACTCCAGTGTGTGTGGTTGAACCATGTGGAAAGTTGCTTGTTCAAGCAACCAATCGACATGGTGTAAAGCCAGTCTTAGCAACATGTTCAGGAGTTTATATAAAAATCCAACTTATCAAGCAAATCAATACAACAAAGTACTGTTCTGTGCTTCTATCCATAATCTTCCTGATCAATTGGCTACACTCAGAATGATTTACAATTGCATGCCTACTGGAGGAGTTTGTCTAATGATCACAAGTGGTAACACCACTCTACCATTAGGAAGAAAGCTAAAACCACCTTTGATCCTAATCCTGAATATATTCAAGCCTTTGAACAAGTTTTTGGTGCAGTACACAAAACAAGAGTCCTTTTTCTTCACCATAAAGAAAAGTGCTTGGATTGCAAAGCTACGATGTAGAATATTTTCTAATTTTGAAGAAGATGTCCAGATGAAGAATTGAGAAAGGAATTGTTGAGTTAGAAGAAACAGAGTTTAAAGGAATTGACAACGAAGATGAGCTAAATCTTGAATATCAAGTATCTGCTATAAAGCTATTCGGATAAAATGTGAGAATTTTAAAGGAATTAACAATTGGAATTATTTTTGTTTTCTTTTTTTTGACTTTTAGATAAAAAATAGAAATAAATTATAGTTATATTATTGTTTTATATTAAAATTTAAAACATAAAGCTTTATAATGTAGATCATCAAACTACAAGTTAATTGGTAGTCTACAACAAATTACTTCTATCTGCACTGTAAAAAATTAATATGTTTTTTTTAACACTAATTTGTACTTTACATGGACAAATTACTATGAAGTTTAGAATTTATGGAGTTACTCATTGTATATTTGTTACTATATAAAAGTATAACATAACAAAAAATTATACAATGAGTAATTCACAAGAATTCTATATTCCATAGTAATCTATCTGTGTAATGTACAAATTAGTTTTTAAAATGGCATATTAATTTTTACAGTGTGTCATCTTTCTGATCAACTAGCAGGGTTGGGGCCAATTACCATTGTAATCATAATTACAATCAATTACATTTTTGCTGTAATCACAATTGTAATTGCAATCAACTTTCCAGAAACAGTGTAATTATATTAGTAATCGTAATCATAATCATAATCAGTAATTGCTGTAATCACAAGTGAATTACAGCAATTACAGTAGCCTTTGTAAGTACTACATGGAACAAGTACATGTTGCCTGTGTTAGCATTTGGTGATGTAATTTATGAAATGATGCATGAAAGATCATGTGATTAGACTGATTGATTACACCTTCCATATTTGCAACTGAATGTCAAAGCCTATTTATACTATTACTGCTAGATTAGCATGAGTAGCATCTCCTCTGGTTTAGACATAGAGGGGGGGGGGGGGCAGGGGAATTGAGCCCCTCTAATTTAAGACTGGGGCCATAGCCCCCTAATTTGAATGAATCAGCAATTTCAAAAACCATTATCAAAAAAATGAATAGTGTGAAAAAATTTAAGAGTTTGGACCTGACAGTGTAAATGATGTACATGTATTTGATCACACATGCATAATATTGAATAATTAATACCAACTGTACAGTAGTTCAGTAGTAAAAGTTCAAAATGGCTAAAAGACAAGCATTAATGCTTACTTTCTGCCAAATTGAAAGTAAATCATTGCTAAGAAACTAGATATTGGGAGCCTAGTTACAAAGGCAATGATGTTGACCTCCATGATATGAAGATGGAAGTTCATCACATCTTTCATCCGTAGAAGATTACTACCGCAGCATATACCATGAAGCACGTGACTTGCTTTTGGTGAGTTGGAAAGACAATTTGAAAATCAAACATGTTCCAGTGGTACTCTGCATGGAGCAGACATGTTGTTTTCTAATCAAAAAAGCTGCAAATAAGCAAGACTTTCTGCAGGATGATTTAGAACATTTTCAACAGTCTTGCTTTGGAAAGAATGTTGATGCATCTGATTTGACAAGACAATTACCTCTTCTGTATGATGTAATATAGAAGGAAACTCCCTCCATTAAGAAAGTCACTTCAGTACAAACTATTTGCAATGCTACAAACAACAACATTACATATAAAGGGATGATTCCATCAGTACACAACTTCATTCGTTTGTTCTTAACAGTACCTATCTCTTCATCCACATCTGAGAGGTTCATTTTCCGCTCTTAAACGACTATACACTTACTTGTGTTCTTCAATGACTCAAAGCCACTTAACAATTGTTTACTTTTGCATATACACAACAACTACACCAATAATCTCAATTTACTTTCAATAGCCAAGGAGTTTGTGAAGAGAAATGATGAAAGGATTTAGCGGAAGCAATTTGGACAATTTTAAACTGTTTACTGATTGTTATACTGTTTATTGATTCAAGTTATTCATAATTATAATCATCTTATGTAATCACTGTGTAATTGTAATCATTCTCATCTAATTGACCCCAACCCTGTCAAGTAGCTGTTTTAAAATTATGTATTACACCATTTTAAACATATTATTATTACACCATTTTATTCAACAGCAGGTGTATAGTTATACATAATTTTAAAACAGCTACTTGACAGGATTGGGGTCAATTACATTAGAATGATTACAATTGCACAGTGATTACATAAGATGAATACAATTATAATTATGTTACAATAGTATAAAATAGGCTTTTGACATTCAGTTGCAAATATGGAAGGTGTAATCAATCAGTCTAATCACATGATCTTTCATGCATCATTTCATAAATTTACACCAGCAGATGTTAACACAGGCAACATTCCAAGTACTACTTGCAAAGACTAAGGCTAATTGCTGTAATCACTTGTGATTACAGCAATTACTGCTTATAATTATAATGTACACTGTTTTCTGGAAAGTTGATTGCAATTACAATTAAAAAATATAATTGATTGTAATCGATTACGATTACAATTGTAACGGCCCCAACCCTGCTAGTTGATCAGGAAGATGACAGATAGAAGTAATTGTTTGTAGACTACCAACTTGTGGTTTTGATGATCTACATGTTTATAAAGCTTTATATTTTATATGTTAATATTAAACAATAATATGACTATAATTTATTTCTATTTTTTTATCTAAAATTCAAATAAAAGAAAACAAAAATAATTCCAATTGTTAATTTCCTTAAAAATTCTCACATTTTATCGAATAGCTTTATAACAGATAACTTGATATTCAAGATTTAGCTCATCTTCGTTGTCTATTCCTTTAAACTCTGTTTCTTCTAACTCAAGAATTCCTTTCTCAATTTCTTCATCTGACATCTCTTCGAAATTAGAAATATTCTACAAATCGTAGCTTTGCAATCCAAGCACTTTTCTTTATGGTGAAGAAAAAGGACTCTTTTTGTTTTGTGTACTGCAACCACAAAAACTTGTTCAAAGGCTTGAATATATTCAGGATTGGGATCAAAGGTGGTTTTAAAACCTTCTTCCATAATGGTAGAGTGGTGTTACTACTTGTGATCACTAGACAAACTCCTCTAGTAGGCATGCAATTGTAAAACCATTTTGAGTGTAGCCAATTGATCAGAAAGATGATGGATAGAAGCACAGAACAGTATTTTGTTGTATTGATTTGCTTGATGAGTTGGATTTTTATAAAACTCTGAACATGTTGCTAAGACGGCTTGTACACCATGTCGATTTCCTGCTTGAACAAGCAACTTCTCCACTGGTTCAACCACACACACTGGAGTCTGAAGACCTGAATGAAGATGTTTCAATATCAACATCAAAAAAACAAGACTGTAACTCCTAACCTGTTCTTCTTACTAATCATTTCAGCTACTGTACCAGTACCTCCTCCAATATCCACGATTGCCAATTTAGCAGTAGGTTAAGATCAAGGTATTTGATTGCTATATCTGTAAATCCTTCATGAATACAATCATACAAGTCATCATATTGATCAGCACATTTGTTATAATGAGCATCTAGTATAATAATAAGATGAATATATTATATTAATTTATTGTGGTATACTGTTATAGGTTGTGACTACAGTGCTGAAAACAAGTAGCATACTTCAATGGAAATTAACATTAACTGGTTCTAAACCTTGGCATGGGCCAACATGGTATTTCTTCCCACTATATACATACATACATACATATATATATATATATAATTATATATAATATAATATGTATAGTCTTATATTACTATAATCATTATAATTATAATAAATTAATACATAATATTTCAAAAGTATATACGAGAACATATAACTTACATACGCTGGGGTATCATCGTCATTAGAGATATATATCGCGAGGTAGATAATTGAGAGCGTGGTTGGTGTTATACTATAAGTCCCACCCATAAATTTTTATTATTATTATACAATAACCGTCTGTTGTTACAGACTGACTGTTGACTGAGTTTAGGGTTTAGGATTTATATTAGACACACCCCTCACCTCTAATAATTATCTACCTCGCGATATATATCTCTAACGACGATGATACCCAGCGTATGTAAGTAAGTTTCATGTTCTCGTATATACTTTTGAAATGTTATGTATAAATTTATTATAATTATAATGATTATAGTAATATAAGATTATACATATATTACATCCTATATTGTGTATATAATATATGTAATATATATATACTAAAAGTATCTAAGTCTGTTGAAGAGTGCTTAATATCGTTTAGACAGAGCAGGTTAGAACAGAATTGAAGGACAAAAGAGCAGAGCTCTCGCTTTGTTGCTGTACATGTTACTCCGAGTTTCACGCGTTATGTGATCATCAGACATAATATATATATATATATGTATGTATATGGGAAGAAATACCATGTTGATCAGTCAATGTTAATTTCCATTGAAGTATGCTATTTGTTTTCAGCACAAGCTAGAACAGTATACCACAATAAAATTAATATAATATATTCATCTTATTATACTAGATGCTCATTATAACAAATGTGCTGATCAATATGATGACTTGCATGATTGTATTCATGAAGGATTTACAGATATAGCAATCAAATATCTTGATCTTAAACCTACTGATAAATTGGCTGATATTGGGGAGGTACTGGTACAGTAGCTGAAATGATTAGTAAGAGACAGGTGAGGAGTTACAGTCTTGTTTTTTTGATGTTGATATTGAACATCTACATTCAGGTCTTCAGACTCCAGTGTGTGTGGTTGAACCAGTGGAGAAGATGCTTGTTCAAGCAACCAATCGACATGGTGTAAAAGCCATCTTAGCAACATGTTCAGAGTTTTTATAAAATCCAACTTATCAAGCAAATCAATACAACAAAGTACTGTTCTGTGGTTCTATCCATCATCTCCTGATCAATTGGCTACACTCAAAATGATTTACAATTGCATGCCTACTGGAGGAGTTTGTCTAATGATCACAAAAGTGGTAACACCACTCTACCATTATGGAAGAAGGCTAAAACTACCTTTGATCCCAATCCTGAATATATTCAAGCCTTTGAACAAGTTTTTGGTGCAGTACACAAAACAAAAGAGTCCTTTTTCTTCACCATAAAGAAAAGTGCTTGGATTGCAAAGCTACGATGTACGTAGAATATTTTCTAATTTCGAAGAGATGTCAGATGAAGAAATTGAGAAAGGAATTCTTGAGTTAGAAGAAACAGAGTTTAAAGGAATTGACAATGAAGATGAGCTAAATCTTGAATATCAAGTTATCTGTTATAGAGCTATTCGATAAAAATGTGAGAATTTTTAAGGAAATTAACAATTGGAACTATTTTTGTTTTCTTTTATTTGAGTTTTAGATAAAAAAATAGAAATAAATTATAGTCATATTATTGTTTTATATTAACATTTAAAACATAAAGCTTTATAATGTAGGTCATCAAACTACAAGTTAATTGGTAGTCTAAAATCACATGTTCCATGGTACTCTGCATGGAGCAGACACTAATTAAAGCTGCAAATAAGCAAGACTTTCAGGATGATTTAGAACATTTTCAACAGTCTTGCTTTGGAAAGAATGTTGATGCATCTGATTTGACAAGACAATTGCCTCTTCTGTATGATGTAATACAGAAGGAAATTCCCTCCATTAAGAAAGTCACTTCAGTACAAACTATTTGCAATGCTATAAACAAACAACCTTACATATAAAGGATGCTTCCAGCATTACACAACTTCATTCGTTTGTTCTTAACAGTACCTATCTCTTCATCCACATCTGAGAGGTCATTTTCCGCTCTTAAACGACTATACACTTACTTGTGTTCTTCAATGACTCAAAGCCACTTAAACAATTGTTTACTTTTGCATATACACAACAACTACACCAATAATCTCAATTTACTTTCAATAGCCAAGGAGTTTGTGAAGAGAAATGATGAAAGGATGAAGCAATTTGGACAATTTTAAAACTGTTTTTACTGATTGTTACACTGTTATTGATTCAAGTTATTCACATTAACATAATTATACTTGTATTCATCTTATGTAATCACTGTAATTGTAATCATTCTAATGTAATTGACCCCAATCCTGTCAAGTAGCTGTTTTAAAATTATGTATAACTGTACACCTGCTGTTGAATAAAATGGGTGTAATAATAATATGTTTAAAATGGTGTAATACGTAATTTAAAAAGCTGCTCAACATTATTTACTGTATCAAAAACTTGATCAAAAAGTATCAACATATATTGTGTTTTGTAAGTCTTCCTTCATTTGATTATAATGTTATAACTGTGTCAGGTTAAAGATATCATTATTAGACCATTTTATTCAACAGCAGGTACATAGTCATACATAATTTTAAAACAGCTAGTTGATCAGGGTAAGATAACAACTTTATTGTAGGCTACAGACTCACCTGATCATGAAGTGGTGCATTTTTATAAAGTTTTATATTTTAAGTGTTAATATCAAAATTAATTAGTTAACATGATATAACTATAATTTATTCTCTATTATTTTTATAAAAACTGAAATAAAAAAAACACAAATATTGTTGTAATTGTTATTTCACTTTAAAAATTCTATCTAATAGCTCTATAACACATAACTTGATATTCAAGATTCAGCTCATCTTCATTGTCAATTCCTTTAAACTCTGCTTCTTCTAACTCAACAATTCCTTTCTCAATTTCTTCATCTGACATCTCTTCGAAATTAGAAAATATTCTACATCGTAGCTTTGCAATCAAGCACTTTTCTTTATGGTGAAGAAAAGGACTCTGTTGTTTTGGTATTGCACCAAAACTTGTTCAAAGGCTTGAATATATTCAGGATTAGGATCAAAGGTAGTTTTAAGCCTCTTCCATAATGGTAGAGTTGTGCTACTACTTCTGATCACTAGACAAATTCCTCCAGTAGGCATGCAGTTGTAAACCATTTTGAGTGTAGCCAATTGATCAGGAAGATGATGGATAGAACCACAGAACAGTACTTTGTTGTATTGATTTGCTTGATAAGTTGGATTTTTTATAAAACTCTGAACATGTTGCTAAGACTGGCTTTTAACACCATGTCGATTGGTTGCTTGAACAAGCAACTTCTCCACTGGTTCAACCACACATACCAGAGTCTGAAGACCTGATGAAGATGTTTAATATCAACATCAAAAAAAACAAGACTGTAACTCCTCACCTGTTCTCTTACTAATCATTTCAGCTACTGTACCAGTACCTCCTCCAATATCAGCCAATTTATCAGTAGGTTTAAGATCAAGGTATTTGATTGCTATATCTGTAAATCCTTCATGAATACAATCACACAAGTCATCATATTGATCAGCATGTTTGTCATAATGAGTATCTAGTATAATAATAAGATGAATATATTATATTAATTTTTATTGTGGTATACTGTTATAGGTTGTGACTATAGTGCTGAAAACAAGTAGCATACTTCAATGGAAATTAACATTAACTGGTTCTAAACTTGGCATGGGCCAACATGGTATTTTCCTAGTCTATATATATATATATATATATAATCTATAATTACTATATACAAGAGGATTTAACACTTACAAACACTGGACATCATTGTTGTCAGCTGGGAGACAAAAAAATGCAATTATATCGGAAGGAAGGAAGTCACATGATTAAGTCCTATATACTACACACATATAGATTTTTACGTATATTACAGACTGAGGTTCTGTGTATTAATATTGGCTGAATAGTATGTAGACTTCTTTAATTTAAACTTCTAGATCTAATGATTTGATTACTTCGTAGTACATACATAAAAGCTGCTCAACATTATTTACTGTATCAAAAACTTGATCAAAGGTATCACATATATTGGTGTTTTGTAAGTCTTCCTTCATTTGATTATAATGTTATAACTGTGTCAGGTTAAAGATATCATTATTAGACCATTTTATTCAACAGCAGGTACATAGTCATACATAATTTTAAACAGCTAGTTGATCAGGAAGATGACAACTTATTGTAGACTACAGACTCACTTGAAGAGGTGCATTTTTATAAAGTTTTTATATTTTAAGTGTTAATATCAAAATTAATTAGTTAACATGATATAACTATAATTTATTCTCTATTATTTTTTTGTAAAACTGAAATTAGAAAAAAAACAAAATAGTTGTAATTGTTATTTTCCTTTAAAATTCTCTCACATTTTATTGAATAGCTCTATAACAGATAACTTGATATTCAAGATTTAGCTCATCTTCGTTGTCAATTCCTTTAAACTCTGTTTTTCTTCTAAGTCAACAATTCCTTTCTTAATTACTTAATCTGACAGAACTTTGCAATCCAAGCACTTTTCTTTATTCGTGAAGAAAAAGGACTCTGTTGTTTTGTGTATTACACCAAAAAACAAGATCAAAGGAATATAGAATATATTATTTTAATCAATATATATTATATAGAAAATTTAAACATTAATTACAAACCCTCGATATCATCATTTTTCATGAGACAAAAATCCTCATTAAATTATTGCAGCATAGATATATTAGAAGTGGGAGTCAGTCACATTTGTACTCACATACATTACCTCCTCAGTATTTATTTTATTATTGCAATGATATCATCTGATGAGTCACATTCAAATATTAATATTAAATAAATTGCACACTATACCCACAAACTTCTAGAACTATATAGATCTATATAGTTGCAAAATTAATAAATATTATAATTAAAATCATAGAACTCATACACATATATAATTAAATAAAATTAATAATACAACTTCCATTTGTATTATTATATGACATGGCTGCTTATCAAAATGCTCATATTTTAACAGCTGTACAACAACTATTTGATATTCAAGATTCAGTTCATCATCGTCTTTGATTCCTTAAACTCCTTTTTCTTCTAAACTCAACAATTCCTTTCTCTATTTCTTCATCAGACAAACTTTCAAATATGAAAATATTCTTCCACGCAACTTAGCAAACCATACACTTTTCTTTGTTGTGAAAAAAAATGGACTCAGTAGTTTTATGGACTGCACCAAAACCTGTTCAAAGTTATAACTACAATCAGTATTGGTATCATAAGCAGCCTTAGCAGACTGCCATAATGGTAAAGTGATTTTGTCACCACATTTGATAGCTAAGC
Source organism: Gigantopelta aegis (assembly GCF_016097555.1). NCBI lineage: Eukaryota > Metazoa > Mollusca > Gastropoda > Neomphalida > Peltospiridae > Gigantopelta > Gigantopelta aegis. Next base: position 6,270 of record NW_024533754.1, on the reverse strand, counting down.
AAAACTCCTCCAGTAGGCATGCAGTCATAAACCATTCTGAGTGTCGCCAGTTGATCAGGAATATGATGGATAGAAGCACAGAATAGTACCTTGTCATATTGACTTGCTTGATAAGTTGGATTTTTATAAACTCTGACATGTTGCTAAGACCTGGCTTTACACCATTCGATTGGTTTGCGTTGAACAAGCATCTTCTGAACTGGTTCAACACCACACACATGGATCTCTCAAGACCTGAATGAAGATGTTCAATATCTATAGTCTTGTGAGTGCTAGCTAACCTGCTTTTCTACTGATTATTTCAGCTACTGCACCAGTACCTCCTCCAATATCAGCCAATTTACTGGTTGGTTTTAGATCAAGATATTTGATTGCAGTGTCTGCATATCCTTCCAGAACAAAGTCCCATAAGTCGTCAATTTTATCAGCACATTTATCATAGTGAGCGTCTAATACATAATATACAGACGATTTTTTCAAATTAAAATGGGTTATATATATTCCAGTATAATGATGGGGCAAAAAGGTTACAGATATAACTGGCTTTTATGATGTCCACTAATGTGTCATTGTATGATGACTACTATATATTATAATAAATTGACAGTAGTACACTTACAAACACTGGTATCATTTTTGAAGTTAAGGGCTAGCTGAGAGCTACACAAGCCAAGAACTAAATTTTGTGTCAGGTCTGATGTCAGTGACGATTCAAATCGTATCAAGTTACATATGATTCGGCAACTAGGGGCAGTTGTCCTGATCCAGCTTGAAAATCAGAATTGATACGGTATGATTACATTCTTGAGTCAGAACGTGAAGTAATGACGTTACGCACTTTTAATGAATATTCATAACGTTTTAATAGTATTCATTTCTTTCCAAAAAATATAATTATACAATACAATACAATAAAATTAATGTTTAAGCAAAACCACACCCGGAAATTGATCATTTAATTATCAAAGTATTGAAATTAAATGATATAGTCACACAAGAATCATTTTCTTATCTCCAAATAGTTTACTAACTACCTTACTTCCATTATTAGACATCATACAATATTTAGAAGCTGAGCAATTTTTGACATTTTTTGTTCTGGTATATACCTTCTTTGTACACAAATACGTTTGTTCTTTTCATACACAAATCATACCATATATGGTAAACATATTACCAAACTATTTTTAACAAATAACTATTTACAAAAAAGTGACATAACAATAATCTACAATTACTATATATCATTCACCAACTCCATAACGAATAAAATCAAGTCACACTGATGTCATATGATTTGAGCCATTCTCCAACTGTAACATTATTATCTATGAGAAAAGTCTGTTGAATAGAGCTTAGAATCATCTTCACATGCCACACCTTCGTCGTTAACAACTTGTCAAGACACTGAGGATTCATCCCTACAATATGCTGACCTAGTTTACGACCGATCTCATTGGCTTCTAAAGAGTTAAAATTTTTGCTGTTGGCTAATTTTAAGTGAACAAGAGAGCCATATTTTCCCATGGCAATATCAGAGCCAGGAAGAACCTGTTTTGTTATAAATGTAGGTACTAACAAGACCTGTACTTGTGGACATTAAACATGCACGAGAAAAAGAAATGTTCTCTCCAAACACGACCAATATTTTCAGCCATTAAATCACCTAAGGAGCCATGTTTTCAGAGACAGTTACCATGGTTATTAAGGATTGGTGTGTTGTTACATGTTTGAATTGATAATGGACTGACAGAGGAAGTAGGCAGTGGGTGGAGCTTCAATGATTAAGTATTGCTTCAGTGGTTTGAGATACAAAATGAGAAAATCTTGATTTTTAGCAACAAAATCAGTCTCACAATTCACCTATGAATATAGGAGATTTAGAACATAACAATTAATGATATTCCATAGTCCATACCTCTATCATGGTGCATAATTATCTCGTACAACAGCACTAATAACTCCATGTCGTGTGGCACGTCCCTTAAATTTCTCCACTTTAGCCCAACCTTCTTTCTGTGCTTGCTTTTGCAGCCACAGTTCTGAAGCTTGATATCGTTGTCATGTTTGATCAATGCTTCTTTACATTTGGATATTGGGTAACCAGTCTTTTGACGTAAGACGGCCAAAGGACTTGTAGACTTTGCAACAGACGAGAGAAATAATGAATATAGAAACGAAAATGTCCCTCTCATGTGTATTCCAGACCACGTGGGAGCCTATTTAGTGGGAGGAGCTTTCCCCGGGAGGGCCGCTGGGGAAATGGAAATTAGTGCTTTCTTTTTTGTCTAACTGAGCAGTGAGTATACCAGGTTATCGAAGCTTGCTATCTCTGGAAACTTCACATAGGACAGATCTATGTCTGTCAGAGATTGTGTGTGGCCCTAAAATGGCTTCAGAAAGTAGCACTAGTGTCTTAACTCGAGGAGAAATCTGAGAGAGAAATGATCACTAGCGCAGATCAGTTAGAAATTGATATGCGTATAGAAGCCAAAGACAAGTATGGAAATTGGTTAGTGATTGGAACAAGATCTGTGAGTTTAATATTAGACCTATTTTACATAGGTTTTTTTAGCCAAAGTGATTGAAATCAATAAAGAAGAAGAACAAGTTCTTGTCCATTTTTTGTTTTCTGGTTGGGGGCTCTCGTTTTGACGAATTGATTGAAATATCAGGAGACAAGTTAAGATTTTGCTATAGATGATTCTCAACACAGATATCGAGGAAAGATATCAAGAAATGTAAGACTGTTTTGTCTATGTTTACAAACTGTATTATACCTATAACTTGTTTAGTTTGATATTGGTGACAGAGTACAAGCTAAATGGCAGACCATCGTCTCTATTATGGACGTTGATTGCTATCAAAGAGCAAGGTATGGATAAATGTAGACTAATGGATTGATTGATGAACAGATAAAACTACAGTGCATGTTAACATTAGTTGGGCAAATAAATTATAAAATGGATCTTTGTGATACTTTTTGTTTTCAGATCAAGTAGAAGTGTTATTTGATGATGGAATAAAATATACAGCACCAATATAGATGTTCGTAGGAGAGTAATTTTTATTTTTTAAGACAATAATCTCTATTTAATAGTATCAGATACAATTTTTAGAGCATAGTTCTCTAATATAGTAATTAAGTTCTATTAATAGCATTACAACAAATAAGTGACATAATTGCATCATATTTTACTCACTGGGACAAAGTGGCTGCTGATACTATCATTGAAAGTGCTAAACAAGAAGCCAACATTAAGCTACTGCCAAAGCAAGACTTATATAAGCACGAACAAGAAAAAAAAATGATAGTCAATCGTGTCAGACTGACACTTCACCTCCTTGCATCTCCTCTTTCTGTTGACCAAGAGACGAAAGAGGCACTCATTCTTACGTGTATCTGATGAAGAAATATGAAATGTATTATTAAGTGAAGATACTGATACAGAACAATCTTCACTATTGACAATGATACTAGTGAGGTGTCGTCTGCGCCTGAGAATGGGACCTCTCCTAAGCATAGACGTCAACCCTACGTAATAGAAAATCACGTTACCAAAATAGTCCCTAGGGTTTTGAAGTTAGTACCTAAATTGGGCAAAGATAATGAGGACACAAATTAGTTCCTGTCCAGCACCTGTACCTATTAATACTTGTAGAAAGAAATCGCTTACAAATCTCGAACTCTACATTCAAAATCTCAAACCACACCCCTAAATTAAGCCATAAATGATTCACCAGTTCTAAAACATTTGACCCTTACTGACTCCACCTCCTCACCACATTCTCTCCAACTATCCTTCTCACCTATATCTCTCATATCGTCACCTAAAACTACTATTCGACTCATCTCATACCATTTTTCGGAATAAATTGCTACCTAGTGGGTCCGATACACACATTGCTACTGTTTGAAGGAAATCAGACTGATACTACCTTGGGACCCATTCCTATAGCTGAACCCACTCCACCTGAAACTCCAAGTTTAAAATACCTGAAAATGGTTAAAGTCAGAGGAAGATAAAAAGAAGGTTACAGACTATGACTAATACCGTAAACATTCAGATAGATAAATGGATGGATGGATGATGGATAGATAGATGAACAATAGATGACAGATAGATGGATGGATGGATAGATAGATGAAACTATACATTACCAATGATTCTCTCAATTGATAGGTTATCTAGCAAAAAGAAGAGAGTAGACCTCCAAAATCAAAGATATGTCTCCACCCTCTTTCAAAGTACTTCAGACATTACTGAGATGAGATGCTACTACTGTAAGACGTAAAGGAGGGAGAGAACTGCTGTCATGACAACCGAACACAGAAACGAGCATGAAAAACGTAATCCAAATCTGGTTATCTAAATTTTGTAAGAATTATTTGATATTATTTTTAATGCAGATAATTAAAAACATCGTGAACGACCCAGTAAGCCTGACTCGCTTATGGTTCCATATAATCACCATTCAGCTGTTATCTATTTTATGTATCCATTCCTCGAGTTCATTCATCATTTTATTATCCATCCACTCTATTCATTCATCCCCTTTATCCATTTTATGTATCCATTCATCTATTCATTCACTCCATTTTATGTATTCATCCATCTATCCATTCATCCATAGCTCATTTAGCACCTAAAAGCACGTAGTAGTTTGGTATCATAACAAACTATAAATGCTATTTCACTGGATTAATAAATCAGGTTTCGTAAGACACTCTCTTACAATCACATCTTAAACAGATCATAATATTCAGAACGAAAGTCGTCACAGACTTAAAGTCAAGTACAAGCCATACCCACATAACACTTTTCTAAGTGAGGACTATAGGATTATTAATGTTGATACAAATAGTTTATTACAAAGACAATTTTTTTCATTATAATAGGTCTTACTAAAAACCACCAAGAATTGTTGAAAACCTTATCACAAAAAACAAGATTCTTATCATCAAAGAGGGACATTCACCAATGGCCCGTCTTTCCCGGATGAATACTCATACTAAGGAACTGTCCTTATCAAGATGACCACGTCCAACACAAGTTCTCCTGAAAGTATTAGAAAGAGTCCTAATGTCAAGTTTACACCAAAAAAGACATTAAAAAGCCCCATTTCGAACTGAAAGTAAAGCAATGCCTAAAGAAGAAAAAGAAACATTTCGTACCACGTCTCTGAATGTACCACCCTCAGGAGAAAGCTGATGTTATATATAAAGAGTTAAAATACCAGGTTTAGAACCCTTCACCTGGTTCGGGTTGAGAATGAAGAGCTGTTTCGTCAAAAGAGTAACTTGTCGTCCTCTTCGTAAATCTAAGTCAACATCATTATCGGAGATTGTGATGGATACGAAAGTGAGGAAACAGATGGCCGAGGATGCAACAGAGGGAAGACGAGAAGATGAAGGGAATAAAGAGGCAGTTTCCCATGTAAAACGTGAAAAACGCATCTCCAGTAAAGATGATGTTTGTAACACTGTATCTTGTGGAAATAATTAGACGAAGGTTTTGATTATCAGTAAGGGATTTGTGCATTGATCATATGATTATCATGTGACTATTGTGATCAATGTCTGACCTGGCAACATGGGAGATTGGTGTTTGGTATTGAAGAACCAGTGACACCATAAAGTTTATCTGTGTCCTATATGTTCCAATCCTCCAGGAATACGCCGAAGAATGTGAATTACAGGGTATAATGCTGAAAAAATACATATACACTGTTACTAGTTTTGTTCTGTTATTAGTTTCCTAAAGGTGGTTTATGGAGTGACTCTTCCCCGGCTTTCCTGGTGGACCAGAGGTTCCCTTTATCCTCATCAAGAAGCTGTCCTAAAATGTCCTAAGTTGGCTGAGGCCCTTGGTACAATGAAGAACATGGTTCATTGTACAAAAATAAAACTACAAGCTGTCAAGTACCTTGTGTTAATAGGATATGTTTTATTAATATATTAATAGGATGTCAAATATGTTGAATAGGATGTCACATATGTTGATAGGATGTCAAATATGTTGGACAGGATTTCCAAATATGTTTGACAGAATGTCAACACATTTGTACAGATATTTTACTTATATTCTACTATCATTCATTATTTAGTGTCCCATCTTATTGTTCCCATCCATAGTCCCACCCATCCATATTTGAAGCATGTCTACAATTTTCTCAATTATCTGTTTCTGAATACAAGAAATTCTATGAAATATTATTAGCCCTTTAAAGACCAAACCATTATTATCCCATCAATCCAGAATGGCTACC
>NW_024533753.1:0-31685 GCF_016097555.1 Gigantopelta aegis | reverse complement strand
ATTTATTTATTTTCGTCCTACACCATTGTGTCTCGATGATACAAAAGTGTAAACAGTTAATCTCAATTAACACTTGGATGCAAGCAAAACGAAATTGTACATGGTAAAAATGCCAAGCTAATACAAATGTACTGAACTAAAAACAAAATTCGAATATTTTAATATATATTGTTATTTTGTAATGATAAAATCAAACCTGCAGATAGACTGTCAAACATGATCCTGAAATAGGCAGAACACATTGGTAATTGTAATAGATACAAAACATAGTAGGACTCAAACTGATAAAAATAACACCGTTTCTTTTGTCATGCAGTTACTGAGTATATATTTAGAAAGGCATACAATATTGATGCTTTGTAGTTACTGTGTAAACTGTGACGCAATTCTGAAAGTAACCTATAATTATAACGTTTGAATGGTTATCTTAATATTGATTTAATGTTTAATGCAGAGTTCTGTATTTGTTCCAGTAATTACAGAACATTGTTAGTTTTGTTTTCTAATTCATCTTCAGATATTTCAAGCAAAGGAGACTCCACAAAATATACAGATTATATTATCATTGCGCTTGCTGTTGCTGCTGGACTATTTTGTATCCTGTTTATCGCCGTTACTTGTATCCATCTGTGGTAAGTGGTAATGCAGAAACTAGTCTGGAACACGAGAGTTGCAGGTTCCCCTCTCCATTGCAAATCTCAGTCATCTCCTATACAATTATATTGGCGGACCTAGAGGTGGTCCCGTATCACTACTCGCCCGTTCCAATGCTTTTGCTATTATATTTTAAATTCATCATCCAAAATATACATTACAAAATTTCCCTAAAAGGCGTCTTTGGACATCTTTATTACACAATGTTCAAGGGGGTAAGTCCTCGAACCCCCCAGATCTTGCTCCTTAGATCAAACATTGATTATCTACCTTTATTGACGGCATAATGAGTATTACCGTCAGTGTACAATTGACGCAATAGACTGGCGATCGTCATAAAGAGGCGTGTGCGTGGCTCCTCAAGAGATAGAGCGACGGGCCTGGTTTCACCAATGTTGTTTGTCAATCATGGCACAAAACAGTTACATCCTGGCTTTGGTTCGAGCAAGTGCATAACGACTGGTATATCAAAGGCCGTAATATGTGCTACTCTGTCTGTGGTAGGATATGTATAAAATACCCTTTGATACTAATGAAAAAGTGTAGCGGGTTTCCTCTAAGACTACATTTGACAACCAACAGCCGATGATTAATAAATCAATGTGCTCTAGTGGTGTCGTTAAACAAAACAAATTTTAACTTTTATTCGTTAACAATGTTTCATGTTGGGAACTCGACTTAGTCTCATGCCATAATACAATTTATTACACACCAGTGCAAGATATTGCTCATGTCATAACAATCACTCAATATCTAACTAGTGTAATATTGGCGTGACGTGAGCGTATCGTAGATCATTTGCTGAGCCAGTTCGTAGAAATATATCGTATAGTAGGTCTCGACATCTGCTGACTTCTGCGTTGCCGCTTGTTTGCAGTTGGTTTGTAATAAATAAAGTACTAAACTAGCTTGCCTGTCATACCATTTTATGAAACTCGTGAACAGTGTTGGTATCTGACTCCGTTTCGCTCCTGGTAGGTGGGCCCATTCGGCTATGTCACGACTGGTATATCAAAGGCCATGGTATGTGCTTTCCTGTCTGAGGGAAAGTGCATATAAAATATCGGGTTTCCTCTGTTGACTACGAGTCAGAATTGCCAAATGTTTGACATCCAATAGCCGATGATTAATCAATCAATGTGCTCTAATGGTGTCGTTAAACAAAACAAACACACATCTTCGGTTTCGCTCGTCAGATACCAGAACTGTTCATTCATTTAATAAAAATGGTATGACAGGCAAGCTCGTTTAGTATTCTCTATGCAGTTAACGCTCCAAAAACACAACATAACTTTTACTAATCATAATATACTGATGGAAAGAAATAAGGGAACGCATCGAATAGTACACCATATTTAATTCACTACTAGCGTAGTAATGTCTGAATTTCATACCAAGTTGAATGTGTAATGTAAGTTGAAAGTATGTAGTGTTGAATGTGCTACCTATATGTTCTCAGTTAACTTCTGTCTCTGACAATATGAATTGATTTTTGATGCAGTCTTTATTTCTTGTTGCTATCTGTGATCCTTTATTTCTTTCCATCAGTATACTTCACATGTTCATAATTGTATTATGCATTTTAGGTATGTTCGAAGACACAGAACGAAGTCAACGTGCTGTAAGCAAGAAATGACCTCAACAAACAACGGTCTTTCAAACCAAATTATAGATGCCACTGATGTAGACTATGCTGTGGTCGATGGACAAGATGGTGATCGCAGTGGTCCTAGATCTCAGCATGTAAACACGACACACCCTGCTATTCACGTCAATTCTGCCACGTCTCCTGACGGAATGGAAGATCGCCCGGGTGAGAGTGGCTATGTTAATGCAGACCAAACTAATGAATATGAACATCTCGATGCATTCGACTTGCCACAGAACCAATATGAAAAGATAACAGGCGTTTAGATAAACACCAATGACATGCTGTGTAAATGTATAGTTTCATAGGCGTACGGGCTCCCACTTGTGTAGGAGTCGGGCTGGTTTTTGCCCGAACTAAGCAAAAATGCCTGAATCTGGATACTAACATTTATTCATATTATCATTATTACAAAACAGCTATATAGGGTTCCAAACGAATCGCTACGATTACAACTAATTTTGCGGATACAACTATGGAAATAATTGGCAGAAAGGTCTCAGGTTAGCACATTTTGCATGAATATCTCTGTCATTTTTGCCCGAATTTGAGGTATTACTCCAGCCCCCCCCCCCCACCCCCTCCCGCCCTCTGTCCCGTATGCTTGTGTACAGATTAATAAATATGAATGCAATATTACAAGGGAGACAATTTTATTAGAATACACGAGATATTTCCCTTTATCGAGGCGGAAACTAGTTCAGTCGGTAGTGCCCTTGTCTGAGGTTGTTGGATCGTAGGATCACACCTCCTCAGGTGCACGAGCTGGTTTTGTTCCCATTCTAACCAGTGCCCGCTGGTATATCAAAGGCAGTGGTATGTGCGGTTCTGTTGTGCGAAAATGAATACAAAATATCCCTTGCTGCTAATGAAAACATGTAGCGGTTTTCTTTGAAGCCTGTGTCAGAAATATCAAAGAAAAGTTGTTTTGTTTAACGACATCACTAGAGCACATTGATTTGTTAATGATCGGCTACTGGATGTCAAATATTTGGTAATGTTGACATATAGTCTTAGAGACGAAACCCGCTACATCTTTGTTTGTTTTCATTAGTAGCATGGAATCTTTTATATGCACCATCCCACAGACAGGATAGCACATAACACGGCCTTTGACATACCAGTCGCGATGCACTGGCTGGAACGAGAAATAGCCCAATGAGCCAACCGACGGTGATCTATCACAAACGGCAGCGCTTCAAGCGAGCGTTTTACCTCTGGGGTACGTCCCACCCTACAGAAATAACAACGGCCGATTAGTTTACGACGCCTGTGTTTTGTTCTTAAACGCAGGTGTTTGAGCACTGTAAACGTATGTAGTTAAACGCGTGCAACACATAAACAGGCTTTGGAGCGGGAGGTACGCCCGTGATAAAGCAGTCGATCAATGCGTGGTTGTTCTGGGATCGATCCCCGTCGGTGGGCTCATTGGGCTATTTCTTGCTCCAGCCAGTGCATCATGACTGGCATATCAAAGGCCGTGGTATGTACTACTCTGTATGTGGGATGGTGCATATCGAAAAGAGTAGCTCATGAAGTGGCGAAAGCGGATTTCCTCTCTCAATATATGTGTGGTCCTCAACCATATGTCTGACGCCATATAACCATAAATAAAATATGTTGAGTGCGTCGTTAAATAAAACATTTCTTTCTTTAAACATACTTTGTAAATGTGGTCCGAAATGTTTAACATCACATAGTCGATGATTAATTATTGATCAGCATATTCTCTATAGGTTTCGTTAAACCAAAATCAATAAAATAAAATAAAATAGATGTTCGTGATATTAAACCATTTAATTTTGATCACAAAACGTTACATTAACGGAACTCCCGAGTTTGCAGCCAATTTTAAAGGTTTTTGGCAAATAAAATATGTCTTACATTATTCAAATTAAAATGTTCTTGCTTAGAATCTGAATAGCTCTATAACCAATATATTTCTGAACATGTTTTCTAGAATCGTTTCGTACATAGAAAGTTATTATTTCTTTTAACGGGCAAACGAAATATGAAATAATTTGGTCAAATGTGGTTCAAAATGTTTTATATTTAAAATATGCTAAGGTAAGATAGTGTTTTTAAAAAAGCTGGATACGTGTTTATTTTGTTGAGGAAACAAACGGAAGTCTTGTTAGGGGTGAAAACTCAGGATCATCCTCTTTAATAGCTCTTGATTATCTACACGTGTATGCATGTTTATACAACTGCTAGCCAAGGTGAAATAACAAGATACTACTGCAACTCCCCCCACCCCCCCCACCCCCCCCCCTCCATATTTTACAAATAAATTTGCAATGGTACGAACATGTCAAAATACTATAGAATATATCTTTTGATATTTTGCTTCCCTTTTACGAACTATTTATTTTGTATACTTGGTCTCTTTCCATGGTCAATTAAATTTTAGTGGAACTAGAGAGTGGATTTGTTTTTCTAAATTTGATTTTACACGATTATACCATAGATTAACAATGATTTGCCTTTGTTTTGCTTTGTGTATGTACACGTATTTGTATACGTATTGCTGTAAAATATATAACTGTTATTGTTTGTAATATATTTGTTCATGTGCATAGTGTGTCAATACGTTTTCTAAAGGGATTATATATATATATATATATATATGTGTGTGTGTGTATGCGTGCATGTATTGATGTATTAATGGATGTATTGATGTATGGATATCTATATATTGTATGTATGTCGAGGTTGGGGGTGACATACATATATATTAACGCACTGTCGCAGGGGATAAGTAAATCCTTTCTGGCCTCAAATTGTCCCATGCACTTGCTTGGACTCGAACCTGTGGCACCGAATTACACGCAATTGTAGACTAGCCATGATGTGTTCTGAGCTACCGAGTCATCCATAACAAGGATGCTGTTTAACTCAACTACATGCATAGGGCCTACAATCTACGCGATCGACCCCGCTTACGTGTCTGACACAGTGGTAAGACCTGGCACTGGCTAGTATGTATTAATTTATGAATATCTATATATTATATGTATATCGATGTTAACTGTTACATACATAGATATTAATGCTCTGGCGCAGGGGATAATTAAATCCTTTCTGGCCTCACAATTTTTCTTATTGAACATAAATTTGCACTTTATCTATCTGTGGTATTGTTATTTGTTTTGCACAGTTCTTTGCACTGTGTCTTTATTTGTGTTTTGAATTTTTATATTGATGTTTATCATAACAGTCTTTGTTGACATGTACCATAGCTTGACATCCAATAGCCGTGCTCTGGTGTCGTTAAAGATCTATGCTATTAATTCGTTCTTAAATACACACACACACACACACACACACACACGCACACAGACAGACACAGAGAGAGAGAGAGAGAGAGAGAGAGAGAGAGAGAGAGAGAGAGAGAGAGAGAGAGAGAGAGAGAAATGCATACATACCGGTACATCAATACATATATCAATACATACATACATACATACATACATGTGATCACCAGCATCAGTAATGACAAACTGCTGCAGACGAGTGCTGCATAGATGCTGAAACTGACCACAATTTGTCTTCGCCAACTTCCACCTTTGAACCCTTTCAAGTGATGGAGGTCAATCATTCTCCAAAATAACGGGGAAAGTGGTCACTACCACAAGGGTCTGAAACCAGCTTTTCAAGCAGAATCAATAAAATGTTATGAACTACAACGGGATAAGTCTATAGAAGTGAAAGGACCACTGGCAGAATGAAAATATGTATTTCTTTTATCATTGAATAAAGGTAAGCCATTTTTTTGTGAATTAAGTCTTCCAATTGTTTACCTCTAATATTAACATTATCGCATCCCCTCAAAATGTGGTGACCATTAAAAGCCTTCATAATGATAAAGGGAGTAGGGAGCTGGTCAATAAGATTTTGAAGGTCCCTAGGATTGAAATTAAAATCCTTACCAGGTGGCAAGTCAACTGACCATAAAGTAATAATTTTATGAGCCGTAACTTGTACCCCCACAGCTTGTAAATTCGCATTTAAGGTAACAATACTCTGAGGAAAGTTTTCATTAACACTAATGGAAACACACACAGATGCTCTATTTTCAGTTTCTTTAAATTTATGATAGAGGTTAAATCCTCCCATGGTAATATGATCAGTGTCCTTCAAGAACGTTTCTTGAAGACATACTGAAAGAGGATTATGTGTGTGAATTAAAATACGTAATTCATCAAAATTGGGCCTAAGCCCACGGCAGTTCCTCTGTAGAGATTTAGTTGCCATTGGGTGAAAGTATGGGCGTTATCTTAGGCTTTGGTGGAGGTCGTTTTGTTTGTGAATAATCTTGTGAGATTTCCATCTCATCTTCTACATCAACCAAAGCCTCAAACGAATTATCAGTTGAAGCTGACTGCTGTTCATGTTTCTGTAGTCTACCTAAAAGGTTTGATGCGGGGGGGGGGGGGGGGGGGGGTTGGTGTCATTGTTGGTCATATGTTTCCTAGAACCTCGTTGTTCAGCTGGTGAAACCCCGCTGGTGCATTCTTACAATCTGAAGACAGTTGGGGCACAGTAGTTTGCTTCTGAACAGCCTTTGCTGCCCGTTTTTTGGGTTTTTTTTAGCCTTCTCTATATCCGACATTTTCTGATATCGATCAGCAGCATTAGGTCAGGTTAAATCCGTCTGAACTGAAGTGCTTGTAGTAGATACCTTAACTGGTGCAGCATAGGATGTCCCCACTGCAACAGTCGACTTGGCCTCCACCAAAGTTATGGTTTCAATAAAGGACAGATGTTTTCAACTCTAATCTGTTGTATCCGTTTTTCTAATTGCCATATTGGGCACTCCCGAGAATACGCAAAATGGTTTCCCTTGCAGTTAATGTATAATATATGTCTTGCTCTCGTGATCAAACTGCCCAAACCGTGCACATGCCATTTTGCCACGGCAGGTGTTTTTACCATGACCATATTTTGACGTTTAAGATATCGCAAGGGATTTTGGAATTAATGGTACAACAGGTATGTTTAGATACCCAGTCTTCATGGATTCAGGAAAGAGAGGTTTATTAAAAGTTATGATAAATGTGTTCGTTGGAACCAATTCATGTATCCGTTTGATAAACAAAAAGACCTGCGAATAGAGATGTTCAAGTTATCCAACAACTAGCCGTATTTAAAATGTGTTGGGCTGTGTTTTAGTTACCAAAGTGTTTCTTTACAGCTATCAAGTAATCCAACAACTAGCCGTACTCTAAAACGTGCTAGGCTGTCTGTTAATAAGCACATTGTGTCTTTAAAGCTATCAAGTTACCCAACAACTAGCCATACTTTTTTTCACAGCTATCAAGTTATCCAACAACTAGCCCTACGTTTCTTTACAGCTATCAAGTTATCCAACAACTAGCCATACTTGTTTTTAGCTATTAAGTTATCCAACAACTAGCCGTACTTTTCGTTACAGCTATCATATGCAACAACTAGCTGTATTGTAAAATTTGCAGGATTGTCAGTAAGCAAACTTTATTTATAGCTATCAAGTTACCCATCAACTAGCCATACGTTTCTTTACAGCTATCAAGTTATCCAACAATTAACCATACTTCTAAACGTGCTGGGCTGTCTTGTAGTAACCAGACTTTTCTTTACAGCTATCAAGTTATCCAACAACAAGCCGTACTTTTAAAACGTGCTGGTCTGTCTGTTAGTTAGCAAATTAATATGTTTAGCTATCAAGTTATCCAACAACTAACCGTACTCTAAAACGTGTTGGGCTGTCTGTTTATAGGTAGTACTAAACCAAATAACTTCCGGCTGGGTCAAAGTGCGAGGTGCACCGAACTTTTGATAGAGAAGTGAACACCACAAGTCCTGTGATTGGTTATAAATGTGAGTGTGTTGGTTGTAAAAAATAATAGTTTCATCTGGGTAAAATAAAATTGCAATTTTATTTCATCTAGTACCAATGTGTCAAGTAGCCTTGTGCTTGAAACATGTATGGGGTACCTGTAAAAAAAAGTACTCGAATTTTGTGCGAAACTAGGGTAGTCATAGACGCTACCCGTTATCTCAGAAACGAGCAGCTTGACCCCCATTTTTTTCTGATTCATTTTAAGTGTAAGAGGTGGTAGTATTTATATCCGTGGCATTTATGTCGGTTGATACGTTGCAGGTAGGAGTTTTAGCCACATATGTTACTATTGTCGTTTATGGGATTTGATTTGGTAGTATACACCCTATAGCACATATTCAGTGCATAATAAAAAATATTATGATTTTGTCGTTTTATTTAATTAAACTATACTGGTTGATAAATTAGCCATCACTCGATCATGCAAGTTCACAATGACCTTGACCTTGACAATAATCTCTGTACATGGCTCTGAATGGAGTTTGAATCAAAGTTAGCACTGAAGAAAAGTTGGTTTTGGCCTATAATTCATACTGTAAAGATTTCAATAATTTCTTTTTACATGGTATTTGACTTGCCATATACAACTGCTCTTAAATATGGTATTATATATAAGCAACCTGAACTAAGATTTTAATAGCAATTTATTTTTATATTAAAAATAGCATGTGCCAATAGTGGGTTAATGTCTTTAGTTTCCATTAACATTGTTAATTTTTTATGTAAGAAATTCTGAAAAACTCAAATTTGTAAAGAAGTTGATTTTTATTGTCGTTTGACATATTTATAGGGTGCTAAGTTATATTTTAGACAAATTTGTAGTTTTATGCAAAATTTAAAGTAAATGTTAAGAAAAAACTTTACCAAAAACATAATTAAATTTGTTGTCACTATTGTGCCTTCTGTTCTTATTTGTACATAACAATAAGGTTGTTAAACATATACTTAGATCTCCAGATAATTTTTTTTTTTTTAATAATCACTTAGTTAGCTCTCATGAAAAGCATTTTGAGTTTATACTAGATTCAGAACCAATTTTTTCAGATCTGATTATCTGCCTTGGATTAAGTTGATAATTTATTTTATTGTTAAAGCTGTATTACCTAATGTTACTAGCTAAATAAAATGCTGGATTACAGATTGTAGGAATACATCTAATGTACATATTGTATTCATCCGGATTAGAAAATAATGCAAGAAAATAGATGTTCGGGTAATTTTGTCATTTAAAAATAGGTTTTTTTCAGTAATTAATCAAAAATAAATGTGTTAAAGCTGCATGATTATTCCAGATATTACAACTATTAAAACCTCCAACTACAGTAGGCTATAAATAAAATATAGTCAGGAATATTGGTGGCTGCCAATAGTTTTGATGGTTCATTATGAAAATCAGCATGGCCGATGGATTTGAAATTCACACACCTGGTAACTTGAAGACACCCACACCCAGCATACAGGATTTTCTCCCAACACTAATGTTCAGGACGTTAAGTCATTACTTCATACAGGTACAGTCATGTTTGTGTTTCCTTCCTCAGACAGTGCATTTTTTTTAATACTGATATTTCTTTGATGTGCCTGTTAAGGTCTTCATAATCTAGGGGTCAATCAAGTGCATGTGTTTTAATGGAATTCTTTAAAGGGGTAGAGGTACTCTGACTATCTTTGTTGTCTCTACATATATACCTGAGTACACACACCCAACTGAAAGTAAATATCTTCAGGAGTTTTATTTTAAAACATTTTGTTGTTTAATATTACATATTGCATTTGTACAAAAACTATATGCAATATATATGCTTTTTGAGGTGTACATTATATTAGGTTGCACTGTAGAAACAACAGTTTCAGTGAGGTTGTCAGTTTATGTCAGAATACACCAGATCCTAGTTGTCATAAAGACACATAGCTGGACACTTTTTGAAAAATGTATGTTATCAGTATAGGTAGTACTAAACCAAATAACTTCCGGCGGGTCAAAGTGCGAGGTGCACCGAACTTTTGATAGAGAAGTGAACACCACAAGTCCTGTGATTGGTTATAAATGTGAGTGTGTTGGTTGTAAAAAATAATAGTTTCATCTGGGTAAAAAAAAATTGCAATTTTATTTCATCTAGTACCAATGTGTCAAGTAGCCTTGTGCTTGAAACATGTATGGGGTACCTGTAAAAAAAAAGTACTCGAATTTTGTGCGAAACTAAGGTAGTCATAGACGCTACCCGTTATCTCAGAAACGAGCAGCTTGACCCCCATTTTTTTCTGATTCATTTTAAGTGTAAGGGGTGGTAGTATTTATATCCGTGGCGTTTATGTCGGTTGATACGTTGCAGGTAGGAGTTTTAGCCACATATGTTACTATTGTCGTCTATGGGATTTGATTTGGTAGTGTACACCCAGTAAGCAGAATTTCGTTACAGCTATCAAGTTATCCAACAGCTAGCCGTATTGTAAAATATGTTGGGCTGTCTGTTAGTAAGCGGAATTTTCTTCACAGCTGTCATGCTATCAAAAAAGAGAAAACAAACTAGCCGTAATTTCAAGTTATCCAACACATTACTGTACTCTAAAACGTGATGCGCTGTCTTTTACTATAAGACCCCTGCGTGTGCTGTAACCTCACCGTGGTGCAGGGGTGTAACATTCTCTTTGAGAATGGCCAATACAGCACAAATGGAAGTTTAGAGTAAAATTCGGTGTCCGTAAAATTCTGTGATGTTTGTGTTTGTATTTTTGGCACAGTTCTTTACACTGTTTTTGTTTAAACATTGAATTTTTATATTGATGTTGATCATCACTTTATTTATTTGAATTATCATAGTTTGACACCCAATAGCCGATGTATTTTTCGTGCTGGGGTGTCGTTAAACATTCATTCATTCATTTACTATAAGAACACTTCACAGCTATCAACAATTAGCTGTAGTCTAAACCGAGCTGGGCTCTGTTACTAAGCAATATTTTTTCTTAAAGCTATCAAGTTTCACAATGCGTAGCTTTAGTCTAAAACGTGCTGGGAAACTGCGGAAACGTTTCTTTACAGTTATCCAGTTAAAAGTAATCAATATAAAACACATTTCACACATATTATGGGATTAATGCACAACAAGAATTCTGTTTATCATCGATTATCATTCTTTGCGGACCGGTCTCGGTGGCGTAGTGGTTAGGCCATCGGTCTACAGGCTGGTAGGTACTGGGTTCGGATCCCAGTCGAGGCATGGAATTTTTAATCCAGATACCGACTCCAAGCCCTGAGTGAGTGCTCCGCAAGGTTCAATGGTTAGGTGTAAACCACTTGCACCGACCAGTGATCCATAACTGGTTCAACAAAGGCCATGTTTTGTGCTATCCTGCCTGTGGGAAGTGCAAATAAAATATCCCTTGCTGCTAATCGGAAAGAGTAGTACATGTAGTGGCGGCAGCGGGTTACCTCTCAAAATATGTGTGGTCCTTAACCATATGTCTGACGCCATATAACAGTAAATAAAATGTGTTGAGTGCGTCGTTAAATAAAACATTTCTTTCTTTCTTTCTTTGCGACAATTGTAAACACTTTCAGTAATGTGGGTTGAATGTCACTTTATTTGACAGCGGTAGACTGGTTAACTAGTAGAACGACAGTTGCATGACGTCACTAATGATAGGTTTAGCGCTGAAACATACACAGTGACGTAACAAAAGAAGCGATATCTCCTAAGGAGAATATCACAGGAGATATCGCAAATTATAGTGCCAGTGATCTCTCCTACAAAAGCATTTAGTGCATGATAAATGTATATGGATGAATAAACAAAGTACAGTTTAAAGGGTGGTTGGTGCTGGTGGATATTTTGCCGAATCGACACATTTTAGTCTTACTCGTGTGTAACTACATATATTTACAATGCTTAAACAGCCGCATTCCTACTCGAGACAGCGCACAATGCGGTTGTGTTTATTTTTGGCCAAGTATCTATCGTGTTGAACACAATGGGAGCACGGCTATTGTCACCTTGAATTATGGTGACAATAAATAGAAGAGATCGGGAAGTAGGAGGAGACGGCGTCCCACGGCAACTCAGGGGGGACCAAACCTGGCAGCACCAACGCCGATGGAAACAGGAAAAGTGTTGTCCGCACCAACCAATCCACCGGCGTTTCCACGAGTTGTTGCGACAGCGGTTGCAGAGCGTGAAGCCAAGAAGAGGAAGGTGTCGGTCCAGGCCTTGTCCGACACACAGCCCACGACTTGGCAGATCGCACGCAACAAGTTTCCTGGACGGTACCGCGACTGTGTGAAGGGGGAGTTCACTGCGACCTCTCAGTTGCCAGGCCCCTTCGTCACTAAGAGCTGGAGACCAGCACCAACTGGTCAAGGGCGGTACCAGTTCCAGTACGTCGAGGGAAGTCGCACCTACTACCTGACGTCGGAGCGGAACGGGATGTACCGGCAAGGTTTGCTGAAATCAGACATGAATAATCCAATCGTCCATCGGATACTTCCGGAAGACTACTCAGCAATACTTCGGGGAGAGTGCTACATCGACCTGCCTCACTTCTTCCCGAAGTTCCGAGCCATGAGTTCCGCTGCGCACCCTCTCCTAGGACATGTACTTTCTTTTTCAGGGCTTAGTTGGACTTAAACAATTTTGGCCGCAGTTCAAAATGTTCTGTTTTATTTTTTATTTTATTTTTTTATATATTTTTTTGTAAACAGTCCGACGCAGTTTATTTTGGCAGACAGTCTAAATTGCTCAAATCACCTTTAAACCTTTTCGGTCGAGCACTCTAATTTTATTGTTTTGGCTTAAATTTTTGTAGCACATTTTGGTCTTCGGTCTTTGACCTAACATCGTAAATTCGTTTTCCAAATTCCGCCCAACTCAAACTTACCCTTTACCCCCCCCCCCCCCCCACCCACCCACCCACCCACCCTGGCCCGGACCATATAGATCGGACTTTAAACTTTTAGAAATTTTATGTCGATTTTTTTTTTTTTATATTATTAAATAGTCCGATCCTCTCTTCTTTCTCTTATTTATTTTTGGACTGTCCTTCTAAAATGCTCCAAATTATATAAATATTCGGCCTAGCAATCAATTCAATTATTTTTAGCCATTTTCAAAATCCTGTCCATTTTCGCTTGTCTTTAATTACCAGTCTTTGTAATTAGCATACAGATATTTCAGTACAGTGTATAGGACCATCCACTGACCAATTCATCAGCCTAGTTTCATGCTCTAACACGTCGGCACTCCCACCATGTATACAAATATACGATCATAGTGGGCGGATAGATGATTTTGAAAAGGAAATAGAGACAGGATAATTGACGAATTGATTACTAGTACCAACTATTATCGAAAGACAAGGCTATACGGGTGCAGTTCGCCGCCAAACGATGGGTGACGGTTTCAATACAGCCTTCTATTATTCGTGTGTTCCAGACGTTTATTCACAATGATTTAGCATTTTATTGTATTTCTACATAAAAAATTAATGACAAATGGCTATGTGTTTCTACAACCATACCTGACACTGAGTTTGTATTTAAACACATCCATGTTGTGACGAAAAACAGATACGACCAGCTCTTATCTTACAGCCAAGAAGATAAAATGTAGTCTTAAAAACCACATATCTTGACACATGTTTAATTTTCTTTTGCACAGATGTAAATAACACGGGCAACCGGTCTTTGTGTGCATGATTTTGAAAGACTCTATTCACACAACTAGTGTCCATTGTATAACCCACCCCCGATACATTATGCACGTATGTATTATAATGAAAATAATGTGTTCATAGCATACAGAAACTATGAATAAGGAAAATCTATTGAATGTGTATACATTGATTTCAATGTTGATTTCTGCTTATATTCAATCAAGGTTCGACCGGCCTCGGTGGCGTCGTGGCAGGTAATCGGTCTAAAGGCTGGTAGGTACTGGGTTCGGATCCCAGTCGAGGCATGGGATTTTTAATCCAGATACCGACTCCAAACCCTGAGTGAGTTCTCCGCAAGGCTCAATGGGTAGGTGTAAACCACTTGCACCGACCAGTGATCCATAACTGGTTCAACAAAGGCCATGTTTTGTGCTATCCTGCCTGTGGGAAGCGCAAATAAAAGATCCCTTGCTGCTAATCGGAAGAGTAGCCCATGTAGTGGCGACAGCGGGTTTCCTATCAAAATCTGTGTGGTCCTTAATCATATGTCTGACGCCATATAACCGTAAATAAAAATGTGTTGAGTGCGTCGTTAAATAAAACACTTCTTTCTTTCTTTCTTTCAATCAAGGTTCCCGAACACGCATCTCAGCTGAATAAGTTTTTTGTTAGTGGTTAGAGAGCATTCGGTGTAGTCGTTTGCGCTTCAACACTGAGCTACTAAAGTGTTTCTTTTCTTTAAAGACACCACTAGGGCACAATGGTTTATTAATGATCGGCTATTGGATGTCAAACATTTGGTAATTCTGAATATATAAAGAGAGAGAGAGAGAGAGAGAGAGAGAGAGAGAGAGAGAGAGAGAGAGAGAGAGAGAGAGAGAGAGAGAGAGAGAGAGAGAGAGAGAGATACACATACAATGTATACATAAATACATGCATACATCAATACGTACACACATACATACATACATATATATACGTATATACCTTCATTATGATGTCGATGTAACTGATTATTATCAATGTATTTTTAATATAAACAAGTACCGAGACACGAATGTCGATATAATTCCGTATTATCCAATATGACAAAACTAAATCAAAGTGCGTGCCACATTTTTGAGAAACGCACCAATAAGGCACAACAATTCTTGTCTTTGTTGTTTTAATTTTTTTGTTATTTGTTTTTATTTGTTTTGTGTGGGGGGTTTTCTACAATGTACGGAAGCGCAATAATGCCACATTATAACAAAACAAAAAATAATAGAAATTAAAACAGACCCCCACAACAACTCTGACATGTTTGTTTTGTGTGGGGTTTTTATGGGTGGGGTGGGGGTTTGTTTTATTGTTTTTTAGTAATCACGCAAACTCACTGTATCAATATTTTACATTTTAAGGATCAATATTTATAATAAAACACAATATCAAGGAAACAAAACCCAAGCAAACAGACAAAACAAAACAAAACAAAACAAAATTCTCAACAACCAACACCACTTTTTAAGCACGTGTGCATTTAATATCTTGATTTCATATATAAGTGACATGTCTAAGAAGCTGTGTCTATTAAGCCACTTAAAGTGCTGTTCCAGATGTATGATGTATTGAGCTATATCAATCAAGATATTATTTAATATGATTAGAAAATTAAAAAAAAAAATGTAAAAAAATTATATACCGGTATATTTTCCATTTAAAAATATTCCCCTGAAAAACAGAACCAGCTGAATTCGTTTCGGGAATTTCCGTAAGATTTGATCCGTGACGTCACGAAGGGAACTCCTTTCGATAGTCAGCGCCATTGTTCATTGCTTCTTTTGTGTTTATTATGGTTAAACGGCGTGTTGTTGGCGGCTGTAGCAATACAAAAGCCGATAAATTTAGTCTTCACGTATTTCCTAGTAATGTTGCTGTGAGAAAGCTGTGTGTGAATTTGATTAAAACAACGTGGAAATACTGGACAGGAAGAAAATGCCGGATACCGTTGCGACAGCAGACACTTTAGTTTCGATTCGTCCGAACTGGCTTGTCGGCTTAAGCGAGATATGGGAATACCATGTGTTATGGTTTTTAAAAAAAGATGCCGTACCAACATTTTTTCTGCGACACAAAACAAATGACAACAAGCCGACGCCATCCACACCGAAACGACCTTGGGGTGCATATAGTCAATGTCCCAAATTGCGTTATGCTTTCAACTCCGGTCAGTTTGTTTTCTCATGCACGGTTCGTGCAATCATCGAGATCCGATTTGTTGTCGTTTGCATCTCGTTCATTTGTGAGATTTTTCTTTACAGTTCGAGAACATTAAAACAATAAAGTACAGACAAGTAAGTATCTATAGCCTAGTCCGTCCCATCCTACAAAAATGTAGTTTTGTTTTGTAAAAAATAAAAATAAATAAAAAGAAGCTAATTTTGTATGCATCTTGCAAAACAATCGGCTCAGAAATAAATGACTTGTAAATTCCATAGTATGAAAAATGGCGTTCCCTGTAAAACAGACTATAAATACATTAAATTAATTTTACTATACCTTCCCACAGAGAAAACCTTTTTTCATACTATGGAATGTGCTATAAGTTATTTATTTCTGAGCAGACTGTTTTCACAAACGCACACAAAATATAGTATTGTTTTCTTATTTCCAAAACACTTTTACTTTTTTTTTTTTACGTCAAACTAAACTGAAATTATTCACCAAAAAAACATCTTCATAGAGGGATGGGACGGACTAAAAGTCGTTTTTGTTTATTTTTTAAAATTACCGATATCGGGTCCACTTGACTCGTATAATTCAAGAGTTATTTATCGTCTTTTCTACTACATCACAAGTATTAGAACATACAGTGTAGCAAAATAATTCGCACGAAAAGCTAAAGAACAAAACAAGAATAAAAGTTATAAATTAGTGGTAAGCTGTCTCTACGACCATTTTCATCGTCATCTGTCAGGCCGGTGGTTCGTCGGAAGTTGTTCCAGTTTCAAATTGATAAGGCATTATTTGTTGTGTTGCACAAATATTAGTCCAGTCGTCATTACTACACTATTCATCATCGAAAGAAGCATCGCATGATCAATGAGCTTGGCAGTCGTTGTCGGTCCCACTTTCGCTTGCGCTGGAAGTCATCTCGTGGTAGGTTTCTGTGAAGCGCGTTCCCTTCGTGACGTCACGGCTATTTACAGGCAAATGTTTTTACCGAGAATTTTACTCGGTCGTTTCCGGCAGTGTTCTACGGGAGTGATGTTTTGATACTTTTATGGGGCATTTTCGTAATTATTGATTTACATATCGGTGTCATATATTATTGCAATGAATTAAGAAAGCATTTAATTGTGGAATTTGAAATTTTAGTGTATGGTCTGGCACAGCACTTTAATGTTAAAAATATCAGTTTAGTTATACTGTTACACAGTTTGTAAACGATCGAATTGCAGTAAACAAAACCTACCATAAAATGCTAATATATACAAAGCGCGCGCGCGCGTGTGTGTGTGTGTGTGTGCGTGTGTGTGTTCGTGTTCTTCAGCGAGTACTGCATTAATTAATTTTCTGTACGTCATGCACATAATATCCATACTTCGATTACTGAATATAAAACTATGTCCCCGAGAGTAGGTTGTATAACAGACTCTAGTGTGAATGAAACGCCTTTGAAAATAAATACACACAAACTAAAACCGGTTATCCGTGTTATTTATATCCATGAAAAAGATAAAGAAATACGTTTCAAATACATGTATGTGACTTCTTAAGACGACATTTAAGCTTCATGGTTGTAAGAGAGACACATCATGTCTAAGTGCTGGCCGTATCTGTTGTTCGTCACAACATGGATGTGTTTAAATACAGACTCGGCGTCAAGTAAAGGTTTACATTCACATAACCATTAGTTTAGATAATATTAGAGAACATAACAAAAGTGTAGAAGACTGTGAATAGCTTTGAATATTATTAGGTTGTTACATCGATCAGTGTAGCTATCTCTATACTGACACTTGGTCAATATTGAAATAGTTGTATTATAGTTAGTAAGAGTGATACTTAAATATAATATTATATGATAATATATATATATATATATCTTCTTTTTTTTTAAAACCCACCCCCAAACAAACAAAACTATTTGACTTCTAAAGAAGATTAAGTATTTATAAGGTACAATATTTTATTTATTTATTCATGTAGAATGTTTAACAGTTAAGAGCTATTCATGTTCCTTTCAATTCTAGTTATAAGTACTTATTCTTCACTAATATTTGATCTACGGAATATGAAGTATTTTCAGTCACGGAGATCAAACAAGGTAGCCCAGTGGTAAAGTGTTCGCCTGATGCGCGGTCCGTCTACAATCGATCCCCATCAGTGGTCCTGTTGGGCTATTTCTCGCCCCAGCCAGTGCCTCACGACTGGTATATGAAATGCATTGGTATGCGCTATCTTGTATGTGGGATGGTACATCCAGTAAACGATGATTAATAAATGAATGTGCCCTAGTGTTGTCGTTTAACAAATCAAACTTTTATTTCATAGTTTAAATTCCACCACATAGTTCTGTTAAATTATTGGAGTTTATCGAAAATTCTTCCACATTCAGACCATTCCTTTAAAAATAATAATGCTTTTTTTTTATAGAAATATACTGATTACATCTGTACCTCTTATACCACTCGTTTATTTGAATGCATGCTCCGATGAGCCGGTGGTAAAAAGCATTCCAAAGGTTCAGGTAGTAATATCTAACTTCTTTATATACTATATATCTATAGATATTGTTATGGGTTTGTGTATATATTATTTAGTGCTATTTATTACAATATTGTGGTATACATAAGAAGTTGTAATTAAATTCAAAGATTACGCTTGGTATGAGTGGTAGTTCTGCATGAGCGAGCAGAGCTGTGTTTCAATGACTGATTGATTAGCTTGGATTGGTGTTATATAATAAGATTGGCCTTTAGTGAGTTTTACAAACTTCTTAGCTTATGATTACCCAGAATTCAGGGTTAGAGAGGAGAGAGAAGTTCAGTTGATGTGTAGACCTGCTGGCAGACGGTCACTATGCATTATGATATTTGTAATCCATGTCGGAGACAATACTGTGTATTGATATAGTGATAACTTGTTCCCACGTCGGAGACAAAGTATAAAATATGATTTTGCTCGCTTGAACTTTGAATTGAAGAATATGTGCTTTGCTTATGTGACTTTATGGAAGACTTGTGTGCACTGGATCTTGATAATGTGATTTGATTGAACTTGGACATTCCTAGACTTTGGGTAAATATAACCTTGATTGTGGACTTTTGCATTATATTTGTTTGCCCACTTGTATTTGTATATTCATCTGCCAAATTAGAAACTGTCATACTCTGTATTTGTATATATCTTATTGTCTTCCTATTAAATATTCATAAACTTTGTTAATTTGTTGTGTGATTCATCACTTTCAATGCGTGTTACGGGTGAGTGTTGGGAATCCCCCTTTTTCCAAGGCCCACAATATATATATATATATGGAGAGGTGTTTTACGCGTATATGTCCATCAATTGTTTTTCTTAAGGGCTTACTGCATGTGCGAAGTTAATTTAGAACCCATTTCGAAATACAGCTATTTTTATCTCTCTGATTAGCACAGAACCCCGATTTGGCTAGAGACGCCAGTCACTCTAATTTTATACCAGTTCCTGATACATTGGAAAATGATCAATTGTTTCTTTTTGTGGCGACATTGTTTAGATTGTTCTCATTTATTAAACATATAACATCTACAGTAAACTGGTAGTGTGAATGTCATCAACAATTTCACAGTACAATCGTTGATGTATATAAATGAGGCAACTATAGACAATTGCATAAGGAAACATTACACATCTGCTAAATATATTCGTTATAGGAGTATGCAACTCGGGGACATATGGACTGGACTGTAGCTACACGTGTCATTGTACCACCAACTGCAATGGCGTCACGGGTTGTTCTGGCAGCTGTACGAGAGGATGGTTTGGATCAACATGCAGTTTAGGTAAGATAGTGCAACATATTAATGTTAATATAAATCTCCAGATTGTTCTACAAGTTTGATATATATTTTGTTCTGAAACTCCAGTTCCTTTGGTTTATATGTGTGGGTGCGTGTGCGCGTGTGTGTATGCGTATGCGCCATATGCATGCATGTGGCGCTGTGTGTGTGTATGTATGTGTGTGTATTTTGTGTGTGTGTGTGTGTGTATGTGAGTGTGTGTTTATGTATGTGTCTGTCTGTGTGTATGTGTGTGTGTGTGTATGTATGTGTGTCATATGCATGTCTGTGGCGCTGTGTGTGTGTTTGTGTGTGTATGTGTGCGTGTGCGTGTCCGTGTGTGTGCGCGCGCGTGCGTGATTATATCTAACAAGGGTTAAACAGCAAAGACTATACATGCTTTTTATATAAACACATACTGGTCGTTCTTATTTTACGTTTATTAGGGCGACAATGTTGACGATCGTCTAAAAGATGCGACAACATTAGGAAAATGGCATGCCAACAGACGAACTTACAAGTTAGGAGTTTTCAGATGTAGGCCTAGGCGTCTGTTTCAACATAACCATGATTTTAAAAGCCAAATCGTAAAAACAACTCCAGCTGAAAATCATGTTTTGGTTCGTGTGTGTGTGTGTGTGTGTGTGTGTGTGTGTGTGTGTGTTTTCTGTGAATATGTGTATTCGCATGTGCGTGTGTGTTTATAAGAATACAGTCTGACCTGTTGTTTGCAAGACTTCCTGCAGCTGTTCTTCTTGTGCAGAAGTTGCAATGTGTAAACAGAGGCCACAACATTTCAGTAATGCAGCAAATACTGGTGACTGACATTTCTTGCAACAGGATGGGATGGAAATAATATTAACAGGTCGATATCTAATTAAGATTTATGTACGTCTAACCTGGACACGACATCTCATTTCTATGAATATAGACAGTACAAACTACTCAATCAGGCGCATGTTTCTGTGTACGTCTATATCACATTGGCAATACATAATACTGTCATCAAGAGATGAAACAAATCGAACCAAAGAAGATGTTTTCAAATACTGTGAATTTCCAGGAGTCGTAGATTCTACACACTGTACACATGTTGCGATATTAAAACCATGTGGTGAAACTGCTGAAATACACAGAAATAGAATATTACAGGATATCACCCAATAAACGTACATATCGTGTCCACTGTTAACGGCGATATTACCAATATGTTGGTGCATTGGCATGGAAGCACTCACGACAGTAGTATATTATTTTCTTTTCTTTTTTTCTCTATCCTTTCTCTCCATTCAAATCCATCGTATTTCTTCCCGATCTCGCAACTCCTGTGTTTTAACTTCTTTCGGTATTCTCCTTTGCATTCCAGACCGTGACAGGCGCGTGTCGTCAGTTGCTAATGTGCCACACACCTGACATTTCCCATCAGCTTTAGCTGCGGGCTTAGTCTGAACCCTTTTGAGAGTGTTCAGTAGTTACTTCTGGCAATGTTGAGGCACTTGTAACCACCTACTACCGGCGGTTGATAGAACTGTGTTTCAGACCAGCTTTATTAGCAGTAGAAGACGAGGATGCCAAGTGGGTGCAAGGAAGTACACATAGACTGCACCTTTGGAGGAAGTTGATATAGGTAGGTAATGGTGAGAACAGCTCCGAAGACAAAGTCAGAGGAAACTGATACAAAGGGTCGAAACACATTGAAATCGTGAGAAAAATTGGAAAGTTGGTTTATATGGAGATACTTCTGATAGTCGTATCTTTGACAGTGTATCAAGACTGAAAGAAATGTTTTATTTAACGACGCACTCAACACATTTTATTTACGGTTATATGGCGTCAGACATATGGTTAAGGACCACACAGATTTTAAGAGGAAACCCGCTGTCGCCACTACATGGGCTACTCTTTCCGATTAGCAGCAAGGGATCTTTTATTTGCGCTTCCCACAGGCAGGATAGCACAAACCATGGCCAGTTATGGATCACTGGTCGGTGCAAGTGGTTTACCCCTACCCATTGAGCCTTGCGGAGCACTCACTCAGGGTTTGGAGTCGGTATCTGGACTAAAAATCCCATGCCTCGACTGGGATCCGAACCCAGTACCTACCAGCCTGTAGACCGATGGCCTAACCACGACGCCACCGAGGCCGGTATATCAAGGCTGAAGATGGGACTACTGCATTGATAATGCTGGGTGATGGCAGATAGGCGTGTAGATATTATCTTATGACATCATTTACAGATCCATAGACGTCAGCTGAGTTAAGAGAAGATGCGATGTATCTCATAAAAGAGGCCGGAGTTATACATAATGTGTGTCCGGAGTTTTGAAAAGGAGATTCCTTAGCTTGCATTTTGAAATACTTTTTTGTTTTGTTTTTTGTTATCCCCAGAATATAAAATGGCAGTGTCAGGGTTGGGGTGCCCTGAGCTAGGTTAGATTTTTATCGTATTTCCAATAACTTAATGGTACAGGTAGAAAAAGTAACAATTGAGAATAGTTATAGGTCTGACCATGCCGGAGTAATTTTAAGTCTAAAACAAAATAATATTATAAAATTTAGATTAGATATGTTTTAAACGTGCTCACATACCTCTATGGTTTCGAGCACGCCTATCCCTAGTCCGGCCTCCGATATAATCGGTGGTCTGACTCGGGGCAGGAACAACCTAACTATAATAAAATTTTAAAATTTTAAACTGGAGGTCAAAAAGAGTAAATATATTATGTCGACATTAATAATTTTGAATGCGTTCCCAAAAGAAATACAGAAATCCCTACTCTACACCTATATAATTATTTAAAATTAACGCAAATTTAGATGGGGAAGTCTAAAAACAAAAATACAAAAATTATAATTTATTTAAAAAATATATATATATTTAGTCCCCAGAGGCAAGGGAAAGGGTAGGGGGGTAAGCCCGGCCCACAGAAAAGTTATATTAAATTTAATATTTATTTAAAAAGATTACCAGTCGTATTTCGGGCCTTGGTGTGACCAGGAGGAAGGGGGGGGGGGCGGGGGGAGGGGGCGAGAAGGTGGGCCGGAACTTTCACAGAAACCTACGGCCAAACCGCCTACGCCCTATGGCCCCAAACAACCTAACCACCGGCACCACAACCACCCCACCCCCCACCCCACCGTGTCCAACCGCAGCTCGATCCAGTCATGGCAATCATTTGTAGAAGGTCACTAGTAGAGTGACCTAAAGCTTTAGTAGAAGGTCACTAGGAGTGTCCCAACCCAGTTACCTGCCCTGTTGAATTATATAATTGTTTAATTAAAAAAATTAAACATAGTTAAAATAATGATACAAAATATGAAACAGATTAAATGAGCGACCATGCCAGTAACCTACATTATATTTTATTTTATTTTATTTACAAATTAGAAAAGACGAACTATATATATACGGTGCAGTTTCCGGAACGGGGAGGGGATTACTGCCAGATAAGCCTCCCCCCATAATCCGAGCAACAATCACACATTCAGTCATACAACGTATATACACTACACAACAAATCAAGACAACAAAAGTTAAAAGTAATCGGCTAAAGATAAAACCCCGCCCGCCCCCTCCCCCCCCCCCCCCCCCCGACAAAACGGGGGGCAAGGCGGAGAAACCCCAACCAATCTAATACATTACACAACAAAACAAAACAACAAAAATTAAAAGTAATTGGCTAAAAATAAAACCCCGCCCGGCCCCCCAAATAAAACGGGGGGCAAGGCGGAGAAACCCCAACCAATTTAAATATAATTGATAAAAAAAAAAAATATATATATATATATTAACTGCACCCCCCCCATTAAAATGTGTGTGTGGGGGGGGGGGGGGAGAGGCAACGGGCATACAAATCAAACAAAGTAATATACAGTTAAAATGTATTATATATTAGAAACTACAATAAACAAGTAGCCAAAAAGATTAGCCTATAGATACCCAGTGTTATCCCAAGGATAACCCTAGAATTGTACAACAACAAGGTGAGAATTACCTCTAGCTTAAGAGTTTAAAAATAGCATATAAACAAAGCAGCGACATGCACAGATCGCCGCAATCATCGATCGATAAGTGGAGCGCGCAAAAAGTAAAAAAGTATTACATTAATATTATAATGAGAAAATAAGGTTAATTAATAATAAAATAAAAAAATAAAATAAATTATTAAATTCCGGGGAGAGCGAAAAATAAATATTAATTTTAATTTTATTTTAATAGTTTTAATTCATCCAGGTACCGGACTAAACGAGATAGCACTCCCAAAACGCATACCCTAATGGACATTACGTGCATATAATAAGGGGGAGTCCCAGTCGGGGCCGGAGAAGCAACAACCAAGTATTGCCCCCCCCCCCCCCCCCGACCCCCGGGAACTTTCCAAATGCGATTCCGGGACCGCCGCTCGGTGCTGTTTACCAGCTTATGAGCCCGGCGCCCAGATGTAATTTAATAAAAACAAAAAATTAGATAAAATATTACAAATAAATGATACATAGTAAATCAAATATTTAGATATTAACCTTTGTCTCCATCACATAGGCCATTAATATCCTATCTATAGTTAATTGATATTGTTTATTTGGATTTAATAATTTTTCTAGATTAAAATCAATATTGTTTTTATGATTTTGTTTTTATAATTTAGTTCTGTTATTTGTATATTTATTGCAGAAGAATAAAAAAATGATTTACATCTTCTGCCACATTACAATGGGTGCAATTAGGACTGCTACTTTTTTTCATTTTAAATTTAGTTTGGTTTAAAGCGACAGAAACACCCATACGTAATCTAGTAATTATTTTAGTAGATTTAATATTAAATGATATAGGACCCTGTGAGGAGACAACAGGTTTAATATTAGCGTGTCATGCTCTCGTCCTGTGGTTCCACTCTGTTTGCCATAGACGGTCAACGCATGGCACAATTATTGAATAAATTTCACTATAATTATACTTAATTTTAACATTAACTTCCTCATCCAAAACGGCTCTTTTAGCACACTGATCAGCCATTTCATTGCCATGGATACCCACATGAGCGGGTACCCACTCAAAGACGACCTCCACCCCTGCCTGAACAATTTTATTGTAAAAGCTGATAATATTTTTAACAATTTCGGGCCTGACACTGTGGGAACCATCTATGGCATTAAGGGCACTCAAGCTGTCAGATAATATTATACATTTATTTTGGTCTTCCAGTTTATTATGGTTATTTAAAATCCACACCAGGGCATATTGTATAGCCAATAGCGCCGTGGTGTAGACCGAAACATTATCAGTCAGTCTGGCTCTATAATAACTATATCCATTTAATTCCTTGACGGCAAATACCATACCAGTTCTTCCATTTATGGGGTTCTTGGAGCCGTCTGTATAAATTTGTAAATCATTTTTGTATCTTTCCCCCATAATAATTCTAAAAAGAGTATTTTTAAACACTGGTAGGTCTATTTGTGCTAATTCATTTTTAATAAAAAGATTTACCTTAGGGGTATAAGAACCCACGGGGCTTTGAATCTAGCACTACAATCACTTATAGGTAGATTCGCCACCCCAAAATCATTAGCAAAACGTAATAGATAAGAATAAATGGATATATTGGAGTCCCTGACTGACTGAGTATATAGGGAAGTAAGTTTATTTATTGGGTTATCTCTAACCAAGTTTTTAGTTTTATATAAATGTTTTAGTCCCTGCTTTATTTTTCTAAGGGTAAGTGGTAGCACTCCAAGTTCAGCTAGGACACTATCATGGGGCGTGCAAACAGAAGCTCTAGTAATAGTACATAGTACCCTGTTATACACGCTCTCAGACTTCTTAAGCTGGGTGTCACTGGCACACCCAAAGGCCTGCGCACCATATTGAAGTCTTGAGACTATGAATGCCTCAAAAATCATAAGCAGAGTTTTCCTATCATTGCCCCATGGGACAGCTGATAATACTTTTAATAAATGTATATAATATTTACAAATGCCAACTACATTGGCTATATGCTCGACAAAGAGAGACGCTGGTCAAAAGTCACTCCCAAAAAGCGGACCGATTTGACTTGAGTAATTTCTTTATTATCATACATTAAATCTAGTTTTGGCATGGGCTGACCGATTCTACCCAGAAAAGAAATAGAACAAGTTTTAGATTTGGAAATGGTAACCCCCCAGTCCTCAGACCAATTTTGTAAAACATTTAAATCCGACTAGAGGTCTGTTTTAACCAATTCAAACCAATTCGTCCGCGAACAGACCGATACTTAATTGAGAATTTTTAGATACTTTGTCAGTGAGTGATTTTGCCAAATCATTAATAAAGATGCCGAATAACGTTGGAGCTATCACTGACCCCTGGGGGATGCCATTTTCCAGTTCTAAACAGGTGAAGAGTAACCTTTAAATATTACCGTAGAACTTCTATTATTTATAAATCTATCAATAAAATTAAACATAGATCCTCTTACACCCATTTTATATATTTTTTGTAACAATCCGTGCCTCCAGACCATGCCGTATGCCTTTTGAATGTCCACGAAGACACCGGCCACCTTGTGTTTCCTCCTAAAGGCGTTTTTTTACCTCGGTCTGTAAACGAACAAGATGGTCAGTGGTAGAGTGTTTTTTTCTAAACCCACTTTGAAACTCCGTAAATAATTTATTGAGCTCCAGGAAGTGGGTAAGACGAATATTAACCATATACTTCATGGTCGTGCAGACACTGGATGACAATGAAATCGGGCGGTAATGTTTTGGATCCGTAAGGTCCTTTCCCCTCTTTGGGAGAGCAAACACTTCTTCGTGCTTCCAATTGAGGGGGAGGTACCCTTGTTTCCAAATTAAATTAAACAACTCCAAGAAAAGTTCAAGTATATTGGTGGGCATATGTTTAAACAATAAATAAATAAATTTATCTGGCCCTGGGGCTGAGCCTTTACGATGCTGAACAGCTTTGAGCAATTCTTGGAGTGTAAATGGTGTGTCATAATCGTTCCCGCTTTCACGGAACTTGGAATTCAGGGGAATTTTATTATATTGTTCCATAAATATTTTACGTTTTTGAATTTTTTTAGAAAAATTACCAGTTTTGTTTAAAAATTGCTCCCAGAATATTTACTTTATCCTGATTTGTTTAAAATATTAGAAAAACTGCCCGGTTTCCCCTGAATTCTTTTGATCCTAGACCAGACCTCCCCACCAGTCGTGCCTTCGCCAATAGAGCTGACAAATTTCTCCCATGAGACCTTTTTTTCCTTAGCTATTGTATGGACAAGTTTATATTTATCATTCTTAAATTTATTTATATTTTCCTAATTTTTATCTTTTTTAAGTTTATTTCTTAATTTATTTATTTCTTTTTGAAGTAAATTCAACTCATCGGTCCACCAAGGGACCGAGTTTATTCTACCTTTTTTCTCTCTTACCGGTATAGTTTTTAAAGCAATATCAATTATAGTTTTAATTCATTTATCATTAAAAATATCAATATTAGTATTTATAATCTGCTCAGGATTAATATCGGCACACATACTCTCAAAACGTGGCCAATCAGCTTTACTAAAATTCCAATTATCTTTTTGTTTATTGGGTTCTTCCCAAAGACAGTTTTTATTAAAAACGGATTTAACAGGGAGGTGGTCACTACCAAATTCATTGAGCACCTCCCACTCACTCTTAGCTGCCACGCCCCTTGCAATAAGGGTGACGTCTAGACGTGACCAAGTATGATAAGCATCTGAGAGAAAAGTCGGGGTGCCATCATTTAAACAGACCAAATCATTACTATCCATTAAATTTTCAAGTATTTGGCCTGAAGCATTGGTAACTTTCGAGCCCCAAACAGAATTATGACTATTAAAATCACCTGTAATTATTACATCCAAATTACTTTTACCAATAATTGTTGAATAATCATTAACATTTATTTTAGCATTACTGGCACTGTTATAAAAGGTAAAGGTTTATGGAAATTTAACAATTCTCTATTACACAATACAAACTATGTTAATACCATAAAACAAATTATAGTAAAAAAACAAACAAAAAACAAGCCTGTACTAAAAACTAGATCAACCTGTAAACAGATGTCCGTAGAATAAACAAGAATGAAGACGTGCTATTGTGGTAAGTGTCAAGGTATATATCTACTCTGTTTTTCCTTTTCTCGTGTTTGTGACTGTTTGTTTTTAAGGTATTATAACTGGTCTATTAAGTTTCTAATTCGTAAAATAGTGTTTATTCTCACATTGTTATATCTTTCAGAAAATATAGCTCTGGGTAAAATGACAACAATGAGTTCATACCTTGGATATCCGAGCAGGACGTCACCACTTGCTGTAGATGGGGATTTGACTCAAGGTTTGTATGCAGTCAATTGCATACACACAGCATTGACGGATCCGTCCACCTGGTGGCAAGTAGATTTTGGACGAGTATTCTACATACACAAGATAACCATTCACTTCAGGATAGATGGTAAGTTCACCTTAGTCTATTACATAAAACAATTATTAAAAAGACAGATGTCCACTATTTGTATATTTGTGAGAATGGTTACAATTGTTAAGCCCCCAGCCCCACTCCCTCCTTAAATTAAAGCATAATTTTTCTTTAATTAGTAAGTCGGAGTTCATTTTCATTTTAGATATACTGAAACAAAAAGAAACTTGACGTTATTACAAATTTCTATAGAATAACCCAATTTACATTAAAGTATCTGAATTGGTAAATTGTGCGTTACCTAGGTGACGGCTTCACTTTGCACAGAGCCTGTACTTCGATATCCGAGATGGTGTCCGTGCATAGTGTTTTTTGTTTGTTTGTTTGTTTTTTTGTTTTGTTTTGCACATCAAGACTTGCACGAGCGGAAGTTCACATTACCACCATATCATTGCCACATTCACATGGGTATTCAGACGATACGGAAAGACACATGGAACTTTGCGAAACACAATAATTAGAGAATGCCTAGACTGTCCAATAACGATCAGGAGCGCGCCATGGACAGGCTTCAAACTGGAGACGTGTCCAGCAAACGGGGTTAACAGCAGATCGCCCATGGTCAGGAGCACTATGAGTGAGTGATATCACGTTTTGAAGATCGACAAATCAGGTTACTTCATCTGTCACTTCAACGTCAATTTCACGAAAAATTATTTGGGGCCAGGTGACACCACAGACCATTTGCAATCGATTGCACGCTGCTGGGATTAGTGTCAGACGCCCTTACGTCGGACCCGTTTTGAACGAGAATCACAGTCTTCAATGTGTACGTTGGGCATGGAGACATGAGTTATTTAACCGATCACAGTAGAATAAAGTTGTACTCAGTGATGAGTTACGTTTTTGGCTGAGATTTGCTGACGAGAGGGTGCGGGTATGGCGGAGGCAACGATAACGATATGCTCAATGCTGTGTGCAAGAGGTCGATAGAATGGGAGACGGGAGCGTTATGGTTTTGGGCGCATTTACTGGTAATGGTCGTTAATGGTAACCGTACAGCAGAGCAGTATCGTGAGCAAGAGCTTATTCCATAGTTTTCGTGCATATGGTCTACGACTCACTTTCCAGCATGACAACACAACACCACACACAACAGTCTTGACTTTAAAAATGTTATCCAAAGTGCTGTGAATGTCTTGAAATGACCATCAGGCTTGGGATGAACTGGCAGACGACTGCAAAATCTTCCGAACGAGACCTTGGGCAGGTGCTGATACCACAATGAAGTCAAATTCCGGCGCGGGTGTTTACCCGACTTCTGCAGCCCATGTGGAGACGTTGCAGAGCTGTCGTTGAAGCTCGAGGGGCCTACACACATTACTGACTGTAATTTACTTTACCATCCTTACTTTGTGACATTTTGGCTTTTATAAGGCGTAACGTCATGGGATTGTTTAACCAAATACAGTAATGGACACCCATAACACTTTGGCTCTTTGTATACCAATGAATACTATAACAACAGCTGGTGTAGATTAACTTCCATTCATCCATTGCTGGCTCGCGTTTCAACTCAAGTTTCTTTTTTGTTTTGTTTCAGTATATAGAATCATGGAACGATGTTTATGTGCAGCAAATAAATGTAATTCATGACAATTTAAGAAAATAATCGTGTAAACATTTACTTAGATATTCCAGAGGTGTTCTGTCAATTGCATGGGCTATTCACACTTTTGCAATTTCCCCGAAAATCTCAGACTAGCAACTGGACAGTCGTAGAAATCGTGAAAGTTGGCCACCTGTGTCGTGGCTGTTGGTAGTCTGAACCTAGCATTACAAAATCATTTGGAAACGACAAGTCTGACATCCCGATATATCATTGTTGAGTTGAGACCATTTAGTGGAACAACTGTACACAAAATGCAACACACCCTAGAATGATCAACAATACATAGCAGTCCTGTTTCAACGTCACCGACGACGCACCACACATCGTATCGTCCATACTTTAGGACCACAGACTGGACCACCTACTGGCGGAAGTCAACGTTTGTTTTGTTTAACGACACCACTAGAGCACATTGATTAATTAATCATCGGCTATTGGATGTCAAACAGTTGGTAATTTCTGACTCGTAGTCATCAGAGGAAACCCGCTACATTATATCCTAATGCAGTGCTTAAGGGAACTTTTGTATGCACTTTCGCACACACAGGAAAGCACAGTCTTTAACCAGTTGTGGTGCACTGGTTGGAACGATATCAAATCCAATCAGTTAAATGGATCCATAGAGGCAGTTCGATCCTGTGATGAGAGCACCTCAAGCCAGCACTCAACTGACTGAGCTAAATCCCGTCCCTTTTATAGACAGAGCACGCGGATCATACTTACAGTTTCGACTTCGTCAAAAACATCCTTTTGATTCTGCTTTGAGTTAGTTGTGATTTTTTTTTTATAATGGAAAATGTTTTGTTGTTTATATTTAATGTAGTTAACATAAAAGAAAAGAAAGTTCGTTCTGCTCTTTGTCATCGAACTGATACAGTTTGTCAATTCACATTATGTGATATAACTTTGTGCTCAGTCAAAGTCCGCAGAAATGGTGTTGAGGTTTACAGCTCTGTTAATGGAAGTCCGAAACCCACTGGTCACCTGTGTGGTTCAGCAACATCAAGCAGTCCAGATGTGATGTGGATGACATGTGACAGCACAGCTAGATATATCACACTCTATCAGAAAACGTACAGTCAGTCTAATGGACAGACCGACACAGCGATGGATTTCTGTGAAGTCCAAGTGTTCGGTAAGCTACACTATTTGTTATATCTCTCATTACATATACGCTAAATAATAATGTTCAGTTTTATTCAACGATACAACTAGGGCTCGTAATTTTACAGGCTTTTGAATGTCAAACATTTCATAATCCCGACACAGTTTTTCAAGGAAACCCTCTACCTTTGTATCCCTTATCAGCAAGTGGTGTTTTATATGTATGTCTTACAGAGGGGGTGTTTGAGCGCTCGCCTGGGGTGCATTCGTTGCAGGATTAAACCACCTAGATGGATTCATTCAATTGACTGGGGTTTTCCCGTTCCAACCAGTGCACCACAACTGGTCAAAGGCCGTAGTATGTGATTTCCTGTGTTGGTAAGTGTATATAAAAGATCCCTTGCTGATAATGGAAAAAATCTAACGTGTTTTCTATGTCGACTACGAGTCATAATTATTAACTGTTTGATATCCACACATGATTAATTAATAAATGTGATCTAGTGGTGTCGTTAATCAAAATGAAAACACTTTAGTGTTACAGACAAAATATCATATATCATGGCATTTGATATACCAGTCGTTCGGCACTGGTGTGGACGAGAAAACATAATACAAAT